>NW_005055484.1:0-7465 GCF_000277835.1 Geospiza fortis
AAAAAATCTTAAAAAACATTCGAGAAAAATCCCCAAAAATTGGAGAAAAATTACTTAAAAGTCCACAAAAATCACCAAAAAAATCACCAAAAAATCCCCGAAAAATTGCAAAAAATTCTCAAAAAATCCCAACTCAATCCCAAAAATCCCCAAAGCGCAGAATTGTTGAGGAGCCCACCTGGAGCCGGTGGCGTTCCCGTTTTTCCGCGCCCTCCGGAGCTGCGCCTGCCGTGCCCGGGACTCTTCATCCCACACCCCAAAATCCTCATCCCGTAACTCGAAAAAATCCCCCCAAAAATCCACAAAAAATTGCAGAAAAATCCCTAAAAAATTCCCAGAAAAACGTGAAAAAAATCCGAGAAAAATCCCCAAATAATCCGAGAAAAATTGCAGAAAAATCCCCCAAAAATCCCTGAAAAACACCCCAAAAAATCTCAAAAAAAATTCAAGATAAACCTAAAAAATCCCTGAAAAATCTGAGGTAAAACACTCAAAAAACCCCAAAAAATCCCAAAAAAACCCTGTAAAAATCTACAAAAAATCCCAGAATAATCTGAGAAAAATCCCACAAAAATCCTGAAAAATACTCCAAAAAATCTCAGAAAAATTGGCGAAAAGTCCCGAAAAATTGGAGAAAAATGGCTTAAAAATCCACAAAAAAATCCCCAACAATTGCAAAAAATTCCCAAAAATTCCCAAAAAATCCCCAAAGCGCAGAATTGTTTAGGAGCCCACCTGGAGCCGGTGGCGTTCCCGTTTTTCCGCGCCCTCCGGAGCTGCGCCTGCCGTGCCCGGGACTCCTCATCCCAAACCCCAAAATCCTCATCCCGTAACTCAAAAAAATCCCCCCAAAAATCCACAAAAAATTGCAGAAAAATCCCTAAAAAATTCCCAGAAAAACATGAAAAAAATCCGAGAAAAATCCCCAAATAATCCGAGAAAAATTGCAGAAAAATCCCCCAAAAATCCCTGAAAAACACCCCAAAAAATCTCAAAAAAAATTCAAGATAAACCTAAAAAATCCCTGAAAAATCTGAGGTAAAACACGCAAAAAACCCAAAAAAATCCCCCAAAAATTGAAAAAAACCCCAAAAAAACCCCAAAAAATCCCAAAAAAACCCTGTAAAAATCTACAAAAAATCCCAGAATAATCTGAGAAAAATCCCACAAAAATCCTGAAAAATACTCCAAAAAATCTCAGAAAAATTGGCGAAAAGTCCCGAAAAATTGGAGAAAAATGGCTTAAAAATCCACAAAAAAATCCCCAACAATTGCAAAAAATTCCCAAAAATTCCCAAAAAATCCCCAAAGCCCAGAATTGTTTAGGAGCCCACCTGGAGCCGGTGGCGTTCCCGTTTTTCCGCGCCCTCCGGAGCTGCGCCTGCCGTGCCCGGGACTCCTCATCCCAAACCCCAAAATCCTCACCCCGTACCTCAAAAACCTAAAAAAAAATCCCTCAAATAATCCCCAAAAAAACCTGAAAAATACCCCAAAAAATTCAAGAAGAAACCCAAAAATGCCTAAAAAAATGGAGGGGAAAAACCCACCAAAAAATCCCAGAAAAATTGCAAAAAATCCCTGAAAAATCCCCCAAAAAATCTGAGAAAAGCCCCAAAATAATCTGAGAAAAACCCCAAAATAATCTGAGTAAAACTGTAGAAAAATCCCACAAAATCCCCCCAAAATCCCTGCAAAATCCTCAAAAAAATCTTAAAAAACATTCGAGAAAAATCCCCAAAAATTGGAGAAAAATTACTTAAAAGTCCACAAAAATCACCAAAAAAACCACCAAAAAATCCCCGAAAAATCGCAAAAAATTCTCAAAAAATCCCAAATCAATCCCAAAAAATCCCCAAAGCCCAGAATTGTTTAGGAGCCCACCTGGAGCCGGTGGCGTTCCCGTTTTTCCGCGCCCTCCGGAGCTGCGCCTGCCGTGCCCGGGACTCCTCATCCCAAACCCCAAAATCCTCACCCCGTACCTCAAAAACCTAAAAAAAAATCCCTCAAATAATCCCCAAAAAAACCTGAAAAATACCCCAAAAAATTCAAGAAGAAACCCAAAAATGCCTAAAAAAATGGAGGGGAAAAACCCACCAAAAAATCCCAGAAAAATTGCAAAAAATCCCTGAAAAATCCCCCAAAAAATCTGAGAAAAGCCCCAAAATAATCTGAGAAAAACCCCAAAATAATCTGAGTAAAACTGTAGAAAAATCTCACAAAATCCCCCCAAAATCCCTGAAAAATCCTCAAACAAATCTTAAAAAACATTCGAGAAAAATCCCCAAAAATTGGAGAAAAATTACTTAAAAGTCCACAAAAATCACCAAAAAAATCACCAAAAAATCCCCGAAAAATTGCAAAAAATTCTCAAAAAATCCCAAATCAATCCCAAAAAATCCCCAAAGCCCAGAATTGTTTAGGAGCCCACCTGGAGCCGGTGGCGTTCCCGTTTTTCCGCGCCCTCCGGAGCTGCGCCTGCCGTGCCCGGGACTCCTCATCCCAAACCCCAAAATCCTCACCCCGTACCTCAAAAACCTAAAAAAAAATCCCTCAAATAATCCCCAAAAAAACCTGAAAAATACCCCAAAAAATTCAAGAAGAAACCCAAAAATGCCTAAAAAAATGGAGGGGAAAAACCCACCAAAAAATCCCAGAAAAATTGCAAAAAATCCCTGAAAAATCCCCCAAAAAATCTGAGAAAAGCCCCAAAATAATCTGAGAAAAACCCCAAAATAATCTGAGTAAAACTGTAGAAAAATCTCACAAAATCCCCCCAAAATCCCTGAAAAATCCTCAAACAAATCTTAAAAAACATTCGAGAAAAATCCCCAAAAATTGGAGAAAAATTACTTAAAAGTCCACAAAAATCACCAAAAAAATCACCAAAAAATCCCCGAAAAATTGCAAAAAATTCTCAAAAAATCCCAAATCAATCCCAAAAAATCCCCAAAGCCCAGAATTGTTTAGGAGCCCACCTGGAGCCGGTGGCGTTCCCGTTTTTCCGCGCCCTCCGGAGCTGCGCCTGCCGTGCCCGGGACTCCTCATCCCAAACCCCAAAATCCTCACCCCGTACCTCAAAAACCTAAAAAAAAATCCCTCAAATAATCCCCAAAAAAACCTGAAAAATACCCCAAAAAATTCAAGAAGAAACCCAAAAATGCCTAAAAAAATGGAGGGGAAAAACCCACCAAAAAATCCCAGAAAAATTGCAAAAAATCCCTGAAAAATCCCCCAAAAAATCTGAGAAAAGCCCCAAAATAATCTGAGAAAAACCCCAAAATAATCTGAGTAAAACTGTAGAAAAATCTCACAAAATCCCCCCAAAATCCCTGAAAAATCCTCAAACAAATCTTAAAAAACATTCGAGAAAAATCCCCAAAAATTGGAGAAAAATTACTTAAAAGTCCACAAAAATCACCAAAAAAATCACCAAAAAATCCCCGAAAAATTGCAAAAAATTCTCAAAAAATCCCAAATCAATCCCAAAAAATCCCCAAAGCCCAGAATTGTTTAGGAGCCCACCTGGAGCCGGTGGCGTTCCCGTTTTTCCGCGCCCTCCGGAGCTGCGCCTGCCGTGCCCGGGACTCCTCATCCCAAACCCCAAAATCCTCACCCCGTACCTCAAAAACCTAAAAAAAAATCCCTCAAATAATCCCCAAAAAAACCTGAAAAATACCCCAAAAAATTCAAGAAGAAACCCAAAAATGCCTAAAAAAATGGAGGGGAAAAACCCACCAAAAAATCCCAGAAAAATTGCAAAAAATCCCTGAAAAATCCCCCAAAAAATCTGAGAAAAGCCCCAAAATAATCTGAGAAAAACCCCAAAATAATCTGAGTAAAACTGTAGAAAAATCTCACAAAATCCCCCCAAAATCCCTGAAAAATCCTCAAACAAATCTTAAAAAACATTCGAGAAAAATCCCCAAAAATTGGAGAAAAATTACTTAAAAGTCCACAAAAATCACCAAAAAAATCACCAAAAAATCCCCGAAAAATTGCAAAAAATTCTCAAAAAATCCCAAATCAATCCCAAAAAATCCCCAAAGCCCAGAATTGTTTAGGAGCCCACCTGGAGCCGGTGGCGTTCCCGTTTTTCCGCGCCCTCCGGAGCTGCGCCTGCCGTGCCCGGGACTCCTCATCCCAAACCCCAAAATCCTCACCCCGTACCTCAAAAACCTAAAAAAAAATCCCTCAAATAATCCCCAAAAAAACCTGAAAAATACCCCAAAAAATTCAAGAAGAAACCCAAAAATGCCTAAAAAAATGGAGGGGAAAAACCCACCAAAAAATCCCAGAAAAATTGCAAAAAATCCCTGAAAAATCCCCCAAAAAATCTGAGAAAAGCCCCAAAATAATCTGAGAAAAACCCCAAAATAATCTGAGTAAAACTGTAGAAAAATCTCACAAAATCCCCCCAAAATCCCTGAAAAATCCTCAAACAAATCTTAAAAAACATTCGAGAAAAATCCCCAAAAATTGGAGAAAAATTACTTAAAAGTCCACAAAAATCACCAAAAAAATCACCAAAAAATCCCCGAAAAATTGCAAAAAATTCTCAAAAAATCCCAAATCAATCCCAAAAAATCCCCAAAGCCCAGAATTGTTTAGGAGCCCACCTGGAGCCGGTGGCGTTCCCGTTTTTCCGCGCCCTCCGGAGCTGCGCCTGCCGTGCCCGGGACTCCTCATCCCAAACCCCAAAATCCTCACCCCGTACCTCAAAAACCTAAAAAAAAATCCCTCAAATAATCCCCAAAAAAACCTGAAAAATACCCCAAAAAATTCAAGAAGAAACCCAAAAATGCCTAAAAAAATGGAGGGGAAAAACCCACCAAAAAATCCCAGAAAAATTGCAAAAAATCCCTGAAAAATCCCCCAAAAAATCTGAGAAAAGCCCCAAAATAATCTGAGAAAAACCCCAAAATAATCTGAGTAAAACTGTAGAAAAATCTCACAAAATCCCCCCAAAATCCCTGAAAAATCCTCAAACAAATCTTAAAAAACATTCGAGAAAAATCCCCAAAAATTGGAGAAAAATTACTTAAAAGTCCACAAAAATCACCAAAAAAATCACCAAAAAATCCCCGAAAAATTGCAAAAAATTCTCAAAAAATCCCAAATCAATCCCAAAAAATCCCCAAAGCCCAGAATTGTTTAGGAGCCCACCTGGAGCCGGTGGCGTTCCCGTTTTTCCGCGCCCTCCGGAGCTGCGCCTGCCGTGCCCGGGACTCCTCATCCCAAACCCCAAAATCCTCACCCCGTACCTCAAAAACCTAAAAAAAAATCCCTCAAATAATCCCCAAAAAAACCTGAAAAATACCCCAAAAAATTCAAGAAGAAACCCAAAAATGCCTAAAAAAATGGAGGGGAAAAACCCACCAAAAAATCCCAGAAAAATTGCAAAAAATCCCTGAAAAATCCCCCAAAAAATCTGAGAAAAGCCCCAAAATAATCTGAGAAAAACCCCAAAATAATCTGAGTAAAACTGTAGAAAAATCTCACAAAATCCCCCCAAAATCCCTGAAAAATCCTCAAACAAATCTTAAAAAACATTCGAGAAAAATCCCCAAAAATTGGAGAAAAATTACTTAAAAGTCCACAAAAATCACCAAAAAAATCAAAATCCCAAATTCTCATAGCAAAAATCCCAGAATAAAATCCCAAATTTTCGTCTCAAAAATCCCCAACATTCCCGGAGTAAAATCCCAAATCCGGCATCTTGGCGCAGCTGAACTCGAACACGTCCTGCAAACGGGGAATTATGGGGTTCAGAATTCCCAGAAAAAAATCCCAAATTTCAGGGAAAAAATCCCAAATTCTCATAGCAAAAATCCCAG
The DNA here is from genome assembly GCF_000277835.1 of Geospiza fortis. NCBI lineage: Eukaryota > Metazoa > Chordata > Aves > Passeriformes > Thraupidae > Geospiza > Geospiza fortis. The sequence goes on from NW_005055484.1 coordinate 5,835, forward strand.
AAATTCCCGGAAAAAAATCCCAAATTTCGACATTAAAATCCCAAATTCCCATCCCAAAAATTCCCGGAATAAAATCCCAAATCCGGCACCTTGGCGTAGCTGAACTCAAACACGTCCTGCAAACGGGGAATTATGGGGTTCAGAATTCCCAGGAAAAAATCCCAAATTCCCAGAAAAAAATCCCAAATTTCAGGGAAAAAATCCCAAATTCTCATAGCAAAAATCCCAGAAATTCCCGGAATAAAATCCCAAATTTTCGTCCCAAAAATCCCCAAGAATCCCGGAGTAAAATCCCAAATCCGGCACCTTGGCGTAGCTGAACTCAAACACGTCCTGCAAAAGGTTTGGGGATCAGAATTCCCGGGAAAAATCCGAAATTCCCAGAATAAAATCCCAAATTCCCATAGCAAAAATCCCAGAATAAAATCCCAAATTCTCATCTCCAAAGTCCCCAAGATTCCTGGAATAAAATCCCAGAATAATCCCAAATTTCCATCTCAAAAGTCCCCAGATTTCAAGAACAAAATCCCAAATTCTCACCCCAAAAATCCCCAGAATTCCTGGGATAAATTCCGGGAATAATCCCAAATTCCCCATCCTAAAAATACCCAACATTCCCAGAATAAAATCCCAAATTTTGAGAATAAAATCCCAAATTCTCATCCCAAAAATTCCCAAGATTCCCGGAGTAAAATCCCAAATCCGGCACCTTGGCGTAGCTGAACTCAAACACGTCCTGCAAAGGGTTTGGGATTTAGAATTCCCAGAAAAAAATCCCAAATTTCAGGGAAAAAATCCCAAATTCCCATAGCAAAAATCCCAGAAATTCCCAGAATAAAATCCCAAATTTTCGTCCCAAAAATCCCCAAGATTCCCGGAGTAAAATCCCAAATCCGGCACCTTGGCGTAGCTGAACTCAAACACGTCCTGGGAGGGTTGGGGATTTAGAATTTCAGGGGAAAAAATCCCAAATTCCCAGTTCAAAAATCCCCCAAAATTCCCAGGAAAAAATCCCGAATTCCCATCTCAAAAGTGCCAGAAATTCCCTGAATAAGATCCCAAATTTCGAGATTAAAATCCCAAATTCCCAACTCAAAAGTGCCAGAAATTGTCAGGATAAAATCCCAAATTTCTATAATAAAATCCCAAATTCCCCATCTCAAAGTAACAGAAATTCCCAGAATAAAATCCAAGAACAATCCCAAATTCCCATCCCAAAAAAATCCCAAATTCCCATCCCAAATGTCCCAACATTCCCAGGAAGAAATGCCAAAATTTAGATTAAAAAATCCCAAATGTCCATCCCAAAAGTCCCCCAAAATTCCCATCCCAAAAATCCCCAAATTCCCATCACAGAAGTCCCAAAAAATTCCCAGCATAAAACCCAGGAATAATCCCAAATTCCCCAAAAATTCCCATCCCAAAATTCCCAAAAATTCCCAGAATAAAAATCCAAAATTTCCAAAACGAAACCCCAAATTCCCATCCCCAAAAACCCCCAAAAATTCTCAGGAAAAAAAATTCCCAAATTCCACATTTCAATTCCAAATTCCCATCCCACGAGTCCCAGAAATTCCCAGAATAAAATCCCAAAATTCCACCCAAAAACCCCCAAATTCTGCCGAAAAACC
>NW_005055484.1:8286-9572 GCF_000277835.1 Geospiza fortis
GTCATGGAAGGGTCAATGGGGTCATGGAAGGGTCAACAGGGTCAATGAAGAGTCAACGGGGTCATGGAAGGGTCAAGGAATGGTCAACGAGGTCATGGAATGATGGAAGGGTCGGAAAGGTCATGGAAGGACCAATGGGGTCATGGAAGGGTCAATGGATCATAGAAGGGTCAAAGAATGGTCAACGAGGTCATGGAATGATGGAAGGGTCAACAAGGTCATGGAAGGGTCAATGGGGTCATGGAAGAGTCAATGGGGTCATGGAAAGGTCAATGAGGTCATGGAATGGTCAAAAACGTCATGGAAGGGTCAATGGAATCATAGAAGGGTCAATGAATGGTCAAGCGATGATCAACGAGGTCATGGAATGATGGAAGGGTCAATGAGGTCATGCAAGGGTCATGGAAGGGTCAACAAGGTCATGGAAGAGTCAATGGGTCATGGAAGGGTCAATGGGTCATAGAACGGTCATGAACAGTCAACGAGGTCATGGAACGACCATGGAATGGTCAATGGGGTCATGGAAGGGTCAAAAAGGTCATTGAAGAGTCAATGGAATCATGGAAGGGTCAATGGGGTCATGGAAGGGTCAAAAAGGTCATTGAAGAGTCAATGGAATCATGGAAGGGTCAATGGGGTCATGGAAGGGTCAATGGGGTCATGGAAAGGTGAATGGGGTCATGGAAGGGTCAATGAGGTCATGGAAGGGTCAATGGGGTCATGGAAGAGTCAATGGGGCCATGGAAGGGTCAATGGGGTCATGGAAAGGTCAATAGGGTCATGGAAGAGTCAATGAGGTCACGGAAGGTTCAATGGGGTCATGGAAGGGAAGGGTCAATGGGGTCATGGAAAGGTCAATGGGGTCATGGAAGGGTCAATGGGGTCATGGAAGGGTCAATGGGGTCATGGAAGGGTCAATGGGGTCATGGAAAGGTCAATGAGATAATGGAAGGGTCAATGGGGTCATGGAAAGGTCAACAGGGTCATGGAAAAGTCAACGAACCTCTTGAAACCGCAACTTCTCGACCCAAAAATTTGAAGAAATCCCCAAAATCCCCCAAAAACCCCCCCGAACCCCCTCACCTTGATGGTGCTGAGGTCCATGGGGTGCTTGATGATCTCGTGGTAATCGTGCAGCCCCAGCGCCGAGGCGTCGACGGGTTTGTAGAAGGGCCAGGCGTAGGCCGCGTGCTTCTTGGACAGCAGCTCCTTGAGGATGCCGTTGCAGTACTTGAGCTGCTCCGAGAGCTTCCCCTTCTTGGACGTCTGGTGCTGCTGCGAGTCCG
>NW_005055485.1:0-548 GCF_000277835.1 Geospiza fortis
AAAACCCCAAAATCATCCCCAAAATCAACCCCAAAATGACCCCAAAATTACCTCAAAACCACCCCAAATCCACCCCAAAGTCATCCCCAAAATCACCCCAAAACGACCCCAAAATCGCCCCAAACCCACCCTAAAACCAGTCCTAAAATCACCCCAAAACCAGCCCAAAACTCCCCAAAATGACCCCAAAACCACCCCCAGAATTGCCCCAGGCCCGGGGATTTTTGGGGTTTTTTGGGTCTGGGGGTTTTCAGGTTTTTTGGGGTCTGGGCGTTTTTAAGGTTTTGAGGTTGGGGTTTTTTGGGGTTTAGGGATTTTTGGGGGCAAGATTTTGGGGTCTGGGCATTTTTGGGGTTGTAGGGTTGGGGGTTTTTTGGGTCTGGGGGTTTCATGGGTTGGGATTTTTGGGTCAGGGTGTTTTTGGGGTTTTAGGGTCAGGGTTTTTTTGGGTCTGGGGGTTTTTTGGGTGGGGTTTTTTTGGGTCTGGGGGTTTCAGGGGTTTTTGGGGTCAGGTTTTTTTGGGGTCTGGGGGTTTTGGGGTCAGGTTT
>NW_005055485.1:558-999 GCF_000277835.1 Geospiza fortis
GGGGGTTTCATGGGTTGGGATTTTTGGGTCAGGGTGTTTTTGGGGTTTTAGGGTCAGGGTTTTTTTGGGTCTGGGGGTTTTTTGGGTGGGGTTTTTAGGGTCTGGGGGTTTTGGTCTATGGGTTTTTGGGGTGGGTTTTTTAGGGTCAAGCCTTTTTGGGGTTTTAGGGTCGGGGTTTTTAGAGGCGGGTATTTTTTGGGTCTGGGGGGTTCAGGGCTGTGGTTTTTTTGGGTCTGGGGGTTTTAGGGTCAAGCATTTTTGGGGTTTTAGGGTCGGGGTTTTTAGAGGCGGGTATTTTTTGGGTCTGGGGGGTTCAGGGCTGTGGTTTTTTTGGGTCTGGGGGTTTTTTGGGTGGGGTTTTTTTGGGTCTGGGGGTTTCAGGGGTTTTTGGGGTCAGGTTTTTTTTGGGTCTGGGGGTTTTCGGGTCAGGTTTTTTTGGGT
>NW_005055485.1:1651-4053 GCF_000277835.1 Geospiza fortis
AACCCAACGAGAGACCCCAAAACCCGACCAAACCCTGGGGAATTTGGGAATTTTGGGACCCCAGGGACACTTGGGGACCCTTGGGGACACCTGGGGACACCTGGGGACCCTTGGGGACACCTGGGGACCCTTGGGGACAGTGTGACCTGCGTGAAGGGCAGCTGTCCCGTCAGCTGCTGGCCCAGCATGACCATCCTGGCCACCCAGAAGAACAGGAGGTCACTGCCCGTCACCAGCACGGAATTGGGGTAGAAACGGCCAAAATCGGCGCTCTGGGGACACCAAGGGACATTGGGGACACTGAGGGGACATTTGGGGACACAGAGGTGGCACTGGTGGCCCAGCATGGCCATCAGAGCCACCCAGAAGAACAGGAGATCACCAGCAGAAAATTGGGGTAAAAATGGCCAAAATTGGGGCTTTGGGGACACAAAGGGACATTTGGGGACGTTGAGGGGACATTGAGGGGACACTTGGGGGACATTGAGGGGAAATTTCGGGGACATTTTGGGGATGTTGGGGACATTGAAGGACAATTGAGGACACTGAGGATCTTGGGGACATTTGGGGACATTTTGGGGACATTTGAGGACATTGGGGACATTAAGGGGACATTGGGGATGTTGAGGGGACATTTTGGGGACATTTGGGGTCTCACCTGCTCGGGCCAGCCCAGGGTGGCGAAAGGGAAGAGGGCGGAGGAGAACCAGGTGTCCAGAACATCGGGGTCTGGGGACAGGGAAATGTCACCAGGTGTCACCAAAGGTCACCAGAGGTCACCAAAGGTCACCAAAGGTCATCAAATGTCATCGAATGTCACCAAATGTCACCAAATGTCACCAGAGGTCACCAAAGGTCACCAAATGTCACCAAATGTCCCCGAGAGACCCCAAAACATCGGGGTCTGGGGAGAACGGCGTCACCAAATTTCAAATTTAAACCCCCCCAGAAAAACCCCAAAAAACCTAAAAAAAAGCCAGGTCAAGCACAAACTGAATGATCAGTGACCTTCCCCAGAGAGGGAGCCAAACTGATCATTCTGCGGTGTCCTGTGCTCTTACTGCCCTAAAGGGGATGCTGTTTGTGAACCTAGTAGGGACTGCAGGAGAAGACAAAACCAGGTTTCTTCAAACTAAAAATTGTTTTTTCCTGTATCAACACCCATTCAGGTTGGTCCTGTGTCAGATGAAGCACTGGAAGCCTTGTCCAGTAGCCTAGGAAAGAGGGAGCCTGATCCAGATGAGAAAAAGCCTGCTGTGGACAAAGTTAAGGTAGAGGAAAAAAAACAGACCTCAACAAATAGACTGTTGATGTAATTACCTTCAGCGCTACTCCATTTCCTCAGGTCACAAACAAAGTAGATGTTACATTTTCACTTTCTTTACAAACAAAATGTACTGTTGAAAGCAGTTCTGTTCTGATTAGGAAGTACTAGAAGGATTTCAGCACAATGAATACACTTTCATAATAATTCTGACTATTTCAGTGCAGTAGTTCCCTCAGTTTCTGAAAACTGTGTTTTGTTGTGTCTTGCTGAACTGAAGTAGAATTAAGATGCACATCATGGGTACCACGCAGTATGGTTCTTTTTCTGCAGGAAACAGCTTTATGACGAGGGGTTTAAATTAGGAATTATGCACAAAACTTTTGAGGTTTATGTATTTTAAGTGGGGAGCCATAAGTAAATCACTGAAATCCTGTCCAAGGTAATGCTGTTCATAGGCACAGACTGAATGCTCCCATGTGCCACCCTAAACCAGATGGAATTGGCTGGAGTCAGAAACAGCCCTTCTAGAGGCTGGAACTCTGTCAGGCAGAAGTTCCCGAAGTTGGTTTTAGTCTTTTCTCTTAGTTGGCATTTTCCCAGCATAACTTGTATGGGGATAATAATTTTTGAAGTGGGCCACTGACTTCTCTCTTCAACCTTCCTTTGCATGCAGCCCCAACAGCTGTTCCGCCCCCTCACCCCGCGCTCTCCATCCAGCTTTTCCAGTTTTTCTCATGGAATTTGGGCACCAGGCGGAGCCTCCCCGACGTCACCGCCTGGCACAGGTGAGACCCCTCAGGTGAGACCCCTCCTCAGGTGAGAGCCCCAAAATGTCCCAAATCCCCGCCCACCCAAAATGGCACCACATGGGCACAGGTGAGACCCCCAAGTGTCCCCACATGTCACCTGCTGGCTGCCCAGGTGACCCCCCCAGGTGTGCGTGACCCCTTCCAGGCGTGCCCAGTGGCACCTGCAGGGTCCCCCAGGTGTGCCCAGGTGTGCCCAGCTGTGCCCCAGGTGTCCCCAGGTGTGCCCAGGTGTGCCCAGCTGTGCCCCCCCAGCCTCACCTGCAGCGCCTCCCTGGCCATGTCCCCGCAGGTGAGGAACCACTGACGCTCCCGCACGAACTCAACGA
>NW_005055485.1:6286-7541 GCF_000277835.1 Geospiza fortis
GGGGATTGGGGACATTGGGGACATTGGGGGGACATTGGGGACAGTGGGGACAGTGGGGACAGTGAGGGGATTGGGGACATTGGGGACATTGTGGGGACATTGGGGACATTGGGGACAGTGGGGACAGTGGGGACAGTGGGGACATTGTGGGGACATTGGGGACATTGTGGGGACATTGGGGACAGTGGGGACAGTGGGGACAATCGGGGCATTGGGGACACTGGGGACAGTGAGGGGATTGGGACATTGGGGACATTTGGGGACAGTGGGGACAGTGAGGGGAGTGGGGAGATCAGGGACAGTGGGGACAATGAGGGGACACTGGGGACAGTGGGGACATCACACACATTGGGGACACATTGGAGACAGTGGGAACAAGGAGGGGACATTGGGGACAAGGGAGACAGTGGGGACATTGGGGACACTGGGGACATTGACACTGGGCTGGGGACATGGGTCAGGTTTGGGGACACTTTGTGGTCATTTTTGGGGCCATTTGGGGCCAGTTTGGGGTAATTTTTGGGGACACTTTGTGGTCATTTTTGGGGACAATTTGGGGTCATTTTTGGGGCCATTTGGGGCCAGTTTGGGGCCCTTTTTGGGGACACTTTGTGGGCATTTTTGGGGACAATTTGGGGTCATTTTTGGGGCCATTTTGGGGTAATTTTTGGGGACACTTTGGGGTCATTTTTGAGACAATCTGGGCCATTTTTGGGGTCATTTTTGGGACAGTTTGAGGCCATTTTTGGGGTCATTTTGGGGCCAGTTTAGGGTAATTTTTGGTGCCAGGTCCTGGGGGCTGTGCCCGGGGGTCACCTTCACCGCACCTGGGGACAGGGACACACCTGGGTCACACCTGTGCCACCTACTGTCGCTTATTGTCACCTATAGTCAGCTGTTTGTCAGCTATTGTCACCCACAAGGGGACAGGGACACACCTGGGTCACACCTGGGTCACACCTGTGCCACTGCCACCCTGCCATCTGTGAGCTATTGTCACCCAGTGTCACCCACAGGGCCCGGGGGTCACCTTCACCACACCTGGGGACAGGGACAGGGTCACCTGTGCCACACTTGTGTCACCTATTGTCACCTGTTTGTCACCTACTGTTACCCAGTTCCAACCCAGTCCCTCCCAGTCCATCCCAGTCCCTCCCAATCCCCTCCCAGTTCCATCCCAGTCCCTCCCAGTCCATCCCAATCCCCTCCCAGTCCCCTCCCAGTCCCTCCCAATCCCCTCCCAGTCCCTCCCCGT
>NW_005055485.1:8828-9560 GCF_000277835.1 Geospiza fortis
CTCACCGGGTAGCGGGGGTCCTGCGGGTGCACGGCCACGGCCACGTCCCCAAAGAGCGTCTCGGGGCGGGTGGTGGCCACCGGCACCTCCAGCCCTGGGGACACCAAGGGGACACTCAGGGGACACGCTGGGGACATCAGGGGACATTGGGGACACCAAGGGACACTCAAGGGACACCAGGGGACACGTTGGGGACACTCAGGGGACAGCCAGGTGATGCTCAGGACGTCCCCAATGCCACCATCAGTGTCCCCATTGCCATCCCGGCTCTCCCCAGTGTCCCCAGTGCCACCCTGGATGTCCCCAGTGTCCCCAGTGCCACCCACCGTCGTCCCCCTCCACGGGGTAGGCGAAGGTGACGAGGACGCCGAAGGTGACGGGGTGGGGACAGTTGGGGACACTCAGCGCCGTGGGACCCGTCAGGACACGGGGCTCCACCTGGGGGGGACATTGGGGACATTTGGGGACATTTGGGGGGATTGAGGGACATTTGGGGACATTTGGGGACGTTGGGGACACCTCAATATCGGCCAGCGCCGATCTCAGGGCGCAGCTCCAGGTCACCGCCCTCTGGTCCCTGCGGATCAGCCCGGCCTCGAAGAGACGCACGAAGGCCTCGGTGACAGCGCGGGAGAAGCCCTGGGGACGCCGTGGGGACACTTGGGGACAGCTCAGTGACCCTTGGTGACCCTTGGGGACACTCTGGGGACACTCACGGCGTCCATGGTGAAG
>NW_005055486.1:0-129 GCF_000277835.1 Geospiza fortis
GCGATGCTTTGTTTTAATTAAACAGTCGGATTCCCCTGGTCCGCACCAGTTCTAAGCCGGCTGCTAGGCGCCGGCCGAGGCGGGGCGCCGGCCCGGGGACCCCCCCCGGGGACCCTCCCCCGCGCGAAC
>NW_005055486.1:3225-3696 GCF_000277835.1 Geospiza fortis
AAAATGCACACACAATGCCAGTGTTGTGCTGCTTCGTTTTGTCCTTTAGCGTCTCTTGTCACCTACACCTTAGAAAAAGCTTTCTCACTATGGCTCGCGAGGCGCCCGCGCCGGGACGGCCGACACATCGCGTCCCCCCGCCCCAGCGGGGAGGGGAGACGGCGGACAGCCCCCATCCCGGAGACGAGAACCGAAAAGGCAAGGCCCGCGGGCAGAGACGGCCCCGCGCGGGAGGACGCCGGCCGGGCGGCGGCGCGCGACGGCCTCGGCGGGGAGAGCGAGAGGAGCGACGGCGCGCCCTCGGCGCCCCGAGACCGCGACGGAAGAGGAGGAGGAGGAGGAGGAGGAGGAGCAGGGCGGGCCAAGGGAGGAGGGGGTCGGAACCCCCCGTCCCCGGCGCTCTCGGCCTCGCGCGCGCGGCAGCACGGCACGGTACCCTCGCGGTAACCCACCCGCAGACAGCCGGCCGCG
>NW_005055486.1:3765-4175 GCF_000277835.1 Geospiza fortis
CGGTGCCCTCGCGGCACCCACCCGCAGACAGCCGCCCGCGCGGGGGGGAAGGCCGGGGGCGAGGCCCGCGCCTCGCCTCCCTCTCTCGCCCTCTCTCTCTCGCTCGCTCGCTCGCTCTCCCTTCCCTCGGCCCTCGGCGGCGCTTTCGGCGCCGTCTCTCGCTCTCCCCCGGCCGCCGCCGCCGCATCCGCGGCGGGGCCCCCGGCGAGGACGAGCTCCGGCCCCAGCGGCTCGTTCCGGGAGCGGGGAGCTACGGAGCGCTCCCCGAGTCTGCATTTAGGGGGACGAAGGCCCTCGCGCGGCGGCGGCGGGGGCGACGACACCCGCCGGGCCGCAGGCAAGGGATCGAGGGCGGCCGAGGGAAACGCTTCCCTCGCCCAACCCCCCGACCGCCTTCCCTCCGAGGCACC
>NW_005055486.1:4185-4700 GCF_000277835.1 Geospiza fortis
GCCTGCGAGGCGACCCCAGCCGCGCCGCCGGGGTGGCCCCCGGACGGCGATTGATCGTCAAGCGACGCTCAGACAGGCGTAGCCCCGGGAGGAACCCGGGGCCGCAAGTGCGTTCGAAGTGTCGATGATCAATGTGTCCTGCAATTCACATTAATTCTCGCAGCTAGCTGCGTTCTTCATCGACGCACGAGCCGAGTGATCCACCGCTAAGAGTTGTCTGGCTTTCGGGCACCGCTCTCACGCCGAGCGGCCCCTCGCTTTTGGCATCTGGCGCCGAGGACGCGCGGACGCGCGGCCCGGCTTCGACCGTACGAGCACACAACGGAGAGAAAAGAAAAGAGCCAGCGGGAGGAACCCGCGCTCCGAAGGCCGGCCCCAGAAGGCCGGGGGAGCCCGCGCCCCCGACCGCCTCCCCCCCACCGCGAGGGGAAGACGCCGACCTCACGTGCCGTCCTTCGGAGGCGGCCCAGGCGCCCGGGCTCGGCCCGGCCTCCGCGCGGAGGGCCGGGCGGCGC
>NW_005055486.1:5935-7859 GCF_000277835.1 Geospiza fortis
CGGGCCGCGCCGAGCCGCCCGAGTCTTTAAACCGCCGCCCCGGCTCGCCGGCCCTTTCGGCCCCCCGGCAACAGCGTTTGACGACGCCGACGGGAAAACCTGGGGGACCGCCGAGGCGCGGAGCGCTAGGTACCTGGCCCTGGGGCGAGGGAAACGACCTGCATGGCCCCGCCGGGGTGCCTCCCCTCGCTGCCGCCCTCGGGGGAGCGTCCACCGGCGGGGGCGCGCCCGACGTCTGCCGCCACCACCGCGGCGTCCTTCTCGGGGCCCGGGGTTTCCCTCAGTAACCCGGCGCTGCGCCCGAGAGGACGGCCGCGCCAGTTTTTATTGGCAGAGCTGAATACATTTTACCTGAAGTTTGTGCTGTGGATGCCCCCTGAACACTACCTGGTGCTGCTACGCCTGGTGTTTTTTGTCAACGTGGGAGGAGTGGCCATGAGGGAGATCTACGACTTCATGGACGACCCGTAAGCCCCACCTCTCTGTACTTCCCATGTCGAGCTCCACGTGCTTTGTTTTGAACTTGCTCCAGCTTGCTGGCATCCATCTCGGGCACCAGTTCAGTTCAGCTTGTCAGGGACAAAAAGGCCTAATCCCAAAGCATCCGCTCCGTGTTCCTTTGTTTCCGAGGTACCGCTCTCACTCCCCCTGGTCAGAGAGCAGCTGTTGTTAAGGGCATTGTGTGTGCACTGTGTTAACCTCAGTGTCTGGTACATGATCTCTCTGTGGAGAAGGGAATGTGGAAATGAGCTGGAGTGCCCCTGGCTCGTGGGCAGAGTGCTGCACTCCGATTCCAGACCGAGAGCCAGGAACTGCAGTCCTTGGATGTGCCCTCTAGGGACATCAGGGCCTAGACTAAAAAAATGTGATTCTTAAAAGCACTTCTTTCCTTGAACTTTCTTCCCCCTGGCCCTCTGGAGCTCTCCTGGCATCCTCTTGCAGGTCAGAGGCCCTGGGTAGCAGGATGTGCTGCAGGTGAGGCACCACACACAGCAGTGCATGTATTCGAGACCGTTCCCACCTCAGCATCATATTTGTCCTTGCTGCTTTTGTTTCTGCAGACCATGTGAGAGCTGAGAAAGCTTTGTTCTCAAAATCACCTTTTCTTTTAATGTCACAACTTGCCTGAGCCCACATCCTCAGCCTAAGGCACCGCCTGGCTTCCAGGGGTGTTCATTGTCTGTCGCTGACCAACGCAACAAAGTGTCTGTGTTCAGAATTTAGGGTTCCAACATGGTCTGAAGATCAGTTTCCCTTGCAAGGCTTTGACTCCTAGAAGTGGGAAGAAGGGCCAGCCCACATTGCTTAGTCGGAATTCAGGACATTGCGCAGGGGCAGGATGCCCTGCCCTTGGTGTTGGACCTACTGGTTTGGGACGTGCCTCCAACTCACAGGTAAGAAGAGTCTCTGCCTCGCTGCTGAGCTCCTCTCCTTAGCACCATTCATCTTGTGTTGGGGTTGGAAAAGCTCCTTTGCCCTCTGTCCAACCACGTGGCATAACACTGGAATTTGGGAGAGCCATCCCTGGCCAGTGCCTTATCCCTGGCTCTGGTTGTTGTTCTTTCCATGAGCTGAGCGGGCGTGCGAGCGACGCCGCGCGCGCGGCCGGCCGGACGGCCCGGCAACGCGGCAGGCGCCGAGCCCCACCGGTAATGATCCTTCCGCAGGTTCACCTACGGAAACCTTGTTACGACTTTTACTTCCTCTAGATAGTCAAGTTCGACCGTCTTCTCGACACTCCGGCAGGGCCGTGGCCGACCCCGCCGGGGCCGATCCGAGGACCTCACTAAACCATCCAATCGGTAGTAGCGACGGGCGGTGTGTACAAAGGGCAGGGACTTAATCAACGCGAGCTTATGACCCGCACTTACTGGGAATTCCTCGTTCACGGGGAAGAATTGCAATCCCCGATCCCCATCACGAA
>NW_005055486.1:9426-9556 GCF_000277835.1 Geospiza fortis
GGAGGCCCTCGGCGACGGCCGACCCCGGCGGCCGGCCCTTCCCGCGACGCCGCGGGCAAGGAGCCGGGACCGCTGCGCAGCTTTTCGCCATTCGGAGGTAGAGGCGCGAGGCTTCGCCTCTCTCTTCTCT
>NW_005055487.1:0-9550 GCF_000277835.1 Geospiza fortis
CACCTCTGCCATTCCAGCCTGCTGCTCCAAGGTACCTGCTACAGCCCATTTCATCATCCGATAGGACACTGAGACCAGCTGTTCCTGTGACTTTGTAAAAGAAGTCCCTTTTCTATCTCTTCTGCTCTCTCACCCACCATTACTCACGTGGAGAGGTGGCTGAGCTCATGCCACAGTGTCCCCTGCAGCTGTGGGGTAATCATCACACCTGCCCTGACTGGCTGGGAGCCAACAGTACCCCTGGTGGGTGTGACCATAACAACACCAAAGGGGAAAGTGATTGACAGCTGAGAAAAGACTGTTGTTTGTTGGGTCTCTGTTTTTTTCTGTTTGTGGTTGCTGCTGTTGTTGTTTGTGTGCCTTGTTTTATATATATATATATATATATTCTAGTAAAGAACTGCTATTCTTTTTCCCATATCTTTGCCTGACAGCCCATTAATTTCAAAGTTATAATAATTTGGAGGGAAGGGGGTCATATTTTTCATTCCAAGAGAGATTCCCACCTTCCTTGGCAGACACCTGTCTTTCAAACCAAGACAGTTGTAAATCTGGTCCATTAAGAGATGAGGATGCACACAGAGACTGTCTGGCGATGGTCAGACAGCCTTTACTGCCACCTCAGTATGTGGAGGAGGACCCAAGTGTTTATTCTACTTTTTTGTCAACTGTAAATTCTGACCAAATGTAACCCAGAACCTCATTTAGCCTTATTTGCATATTAACTTTCACACCTCTAAGAATGAAAATGCAAAGATGACATGTAATACATGTATGACCAAAGTCACCAAAACCCCACCTATGACATGTGATTGTTCTATCCCATTGGGAAGGGCTAAAGAGCTTTGCACACCCAACCACATTGGAGCAAACCCAGGAATATTCATTTACACATATATAACACTATTATATTTCTGTTACTATACTTTCTGTCACGACTTATATTAACTCTGTAGTTACCACATTTATCACCAGCAATCCTGAACCTGCTTTCCTTTTTATTCAATAAACTGTACTATTTATGAATCTGAATTGGGCAAGTTCTTATGAAATATGATCAGACCTATAGTACTGATTGGTAAATTGCATTATTTGTGAATCTGTGCTTGTGAAAGTTCTCCTTATTGAACTCGACCAGAATTATAGTGCTGAATTAGCTATAATCAGAAATTAGGCCCAGCCCACATCCAGCCCCTCTGATCAGAGAATCACAGAATCACCTAGGTTGGAAAAGACCTTGGAGATCATCAAGTCCAACCTGACCTAACACCACCTTATCAACTAAACCATGGCACTGAGTGCCACATCCAGTCTTTTCTTAAACACATCCAGGGACGGTGACTCCACCACCTCCCTGGGCAGCCCATTCCAATGCCCAATCACTTTTTCTGTAACGAATTTTTTTCTGATGTCTAGCCTAAACTCCCCCCGGTGCAGCTTAAGACTGTTTCCTCTCATCCTGTCACTGGTTGCCTGGGAGAAGAGACCAACCCACACCTGGCTACAACCTCCTTCCAGGTAGTTGTAGAGAGTGATAAGGTCTCACCTGAGCCTCCTTTTTTCTAGGCTAAACAACCCCAGCTCCCTCAGATGCTCTTCATAGGGCTTGTGTTCTAGACCCCTCACCAGCCTTGTTGCCCTTCTCTGGATGTGTTTGAGCATCTCAACATCATTCCTAAATTGAAGGACCCAGAACTGATCTCTGAGGACCAGATAGAACACAAGGGTGTTTATTTTCTACTAAGTTTCTATACCCTTAGCGCAACAATGAGACATCTACCAACTCTCTGGGAAACCTGTTCTAGTATTTCACCACCCTCATTGTAAAATATTTCTTACTTATATCTGGTATGAATCTACCTTCTTTTACTTTAAAATCATTACCCCTTGTCCTGTTGCAACAGGCCCTGCTAAAAAGTTTGTCCCCATCTTTCTTGTCGGCCCCCTTCAGGTACTGAAAGGTTGCTATAAGGTCTCCCTGGAGCCTTCTCCAGGCTGAACAACCCCAACTCTCTCAGCCTGTCTTCATAGGAGAGGTGTTCCAGCTCTCTGATCATTTTTGTGGCCTCCTCTGGACCCACTTGAACAGGTCCATGTCTTTCCTGTGCTGAGGGCTCCTGAGCTGAATGCAGTATTCCTGGTGAGGTCTCACCAGAGCAGAGGGGGAGAATTACATCCCTTGACCTGATGTTTTACACAAGATCTGCATTAATGAAGACCAAAACCCTTGAACAACCTTGAAAAGTTCCATCCATTTTCAGAAAAAAGGCGAGAAAGTGAACTCCCCCAAATCTAATGGCAAGATCTTGGTACACAGTTTACAAGACTGCGATGAACTGAACAAGCAATAAAAGTTCTAATGCTTTGCTGTACCTAAGAGTTTCCAAGTCACAGGCAATGTAAAACCTTTTCTTACTCAGTAATGCACTAAGTCAATTTTATTATGAGATTACCAGAAGTATGGGAGAGTTGTGAGAAGATTTGGGATCAGACTACTTCAACCTGAGTTGTTCAACTACACCAAAAATGTCCAATTTCTAACCAGCAGAATTTAAATGAACTTTTGTCAAGTACAACTTCCCTTCCTGAGATGGCATATATCCGAAGATTATTTTTCCTGTTGCATATATTTTGTGAAAGGCACACATAACTGGAGAGATAACTATATAAGATACAGTGATATTTCTACAACATATAAACCAATTCAAATGTGAAAATAAAATTCCTTCTAAATTTTTAACATGGTATTCCTTTAAAACATTTCCAACCACAAACTCCAAGGGAAATTGGTGAACCTTGTGTATAAAATATATTTAGTTTTAGAGTAAGATTTTTAACAGTGTAAATATCCATACTACACACTTCCATAAGTCATCTAAATAACTCCCCAAGACATAAGCAGTTGCAAATATGCTCCAGGAAAGGACTTATCAGTCTATTTCTCCATGCTCCTATTCCAAAGAATGATCTCTCATTGTTTGCTGTGCTCCTGTAATCTCAAATTAAGAATAAAACATACCAGCAGTCAATGAAATATGAAGATAGCACAGATACTATTTACAATTATTATACTAAGACCAAATGCACCCTCTCAAATTTATTTACAGTATTTCTTCTCCAACAGCATCATTTATAATGCCACATATAATGCTAAGAATATATATATGAAAGGTCTCAAAGGATGGAATAACTTTAAATGTTTCTAACATAACACTCAACTCAGGGTCTCTGGCAAGAACCATGTATTCCTTTGAACTACACAGAGCAAGAGAGTTCAGAAAGTTTGTCCAGCGGGCCATGTTATAGTTAACTTATGTTTGTTTATCAAAATATGCAATGTAACTATAAGAGCCTGAATGTTATATGTCACAAGGCATCGTATACTTAGCAGGAAATCTGGTAACTGCACAGGCTTGTTTAACAGGAAAAGCACAAAACCCCTCGATAAGCACAAGCAGGAAGCCCTACTCAGATAAGAATCCGCTCGCTTGCAAAATACAGAAAAATCGGCTGGGAAGCAACTCACGACCACCAAGAGGCAGGAAAAGACCCCAACAACAGACCGGAGCAGGCACACGTACGCAGAAGAAAGAAGCAAATAAAAGACAAACTCAGAGGGGTGGGCAGTTGCGGGCCCTGGGAGAGCAGAAACTCCTGGCCGCCAGCGCGCTGAACTTGCTTGTTATCCTTGCCAATAAATTCTCAGTTGGTATTCTGATTGGCTCAGAGGATTCTTGATTGGCTTGGAGAATTCATAAACTTACTTATAACAGGCCAGTCCACTCAATGATTCCAACACCAGAAATACAAGAAGAAAATACACAGAGAAGGAAATGGCTTCACAACACAATCCTGAAGAGTCCACAAACCCCCGGTCTCGGTGAGTCTGTTTCACTTTACCCCCGACACACTCCAGCTCTTCGCCAGGAAGTACAAAACTCGAACAAGAGCCCGAACAAGAGCCCGAACAAGAGCCCAAACAAGTTTATCTGTTTTGGTATACCCAACCCTAGCAGAGTTTTTGCTAAGTCCTTTTTCCAGGAGCCCCGATGTCTCGCCTGTCCGCGCTGCTGCTCTTATGCCATCCTCGGGAACTCGGCACTCTCCGGGTCGCCCGAGGCGACAGCTCAAAAAGGTCATAAGCTCTGAGGTCTGAGGGTAGATACCCCAAAGGAGATGGAGGGCGATACCACGACTCTGGTCTCTCCCCCATCCCCGGGTGTTTTAACAACTGGCGTCCAGACACCCGTCGTGTCTCCCGTGGGGACACACATACTCGGCAGGGTGGGCATAACTCCAATTAAGTGCTGCAGAGAGTGTCAATTTCTGGGACCTTTGAGGGAGAAGATGAACAAAGGGAGATGGGGGGGGGGATAGCTTTCCCTGCCCCAAAATAACAAAACACTTCTCTGACTCACACGCACCACTTACCTGACACAGGAAGTCTGGTGCCCATGGCAGTGATGTGTCTGCCTCTGCCTTGGCTCTGAGTTCCTTGATCCTGGATGCTCGGCCTTTGCAGAGTTGGCGGTGGATGCCAGCAAAGGGTTGGGGGAGGCAGCTGCTGGAAATGAGCGGCACCCCCGTTCATGATGAGGCTGAGGAAGCTGGAGTGGATTCGGGGGGGAGGAATCTGCTGGCGGGCCCAATTCCCCTACCCGCCTCTCCCACCTGGCGAAGGGGATCCGATTGATCTTCAATGCCGTCCTCCCCGGACTTTGTGGGTTCCCGGTCGTGGTTCTGCAGGCAGGCGTAAGGAAAGAGGCAGGAGTCAGGCTGCACAGCGCGAATTGGTTGCAATTGGTGGCAATCAGCATCACTTCCCCCCCACCCGCCTCCAAGTAGTTGGCAGCAGATGGGGTCCCAACTGCCCAGACAGTGCATGATGAGTGGTGGGCATGGCAACAAACTTCCTTTCGGTCTCTCCCTTTCGAAGTAGCAGCGCTGGGGCAAGGAGGCTGCCACCGCCCATTGTCCCCTGGTATGGGCTATGGGGCACTAGGAGGGGGGGCTGAGCCTTCTAGTTAGGCAGGGGAGGTGATTTAGCTGTGCCTCACGACTCAAAGGGCTAGAGCTCAGTGCAAGAGGCAAAACAAGGGCAGCATGGAAAGCTATTATACCTCCCTTGCCTCCGCCCTGGAAACAATAACAGCACTACGCCAAGGGAATGAAAGTAAAGGTTATCAGAATCAGTGAAGTCCGTAGCCTCCTTCCCTTCCGTCTCGAGGACTTCCTCTGCCATCTTGGCCTGCCTCGTACAAGACAGCAAGGTCCACTTCTCAACCCCAGGCATGACCGGAAGAGGGGGATGATTACCCGTGGGTGCCTGTTCGTGTATTAGATTCTCCTTTGTATGTGAGTGTGCCTTCCCCTCTCCCTGAGTAGGGAAGGGGCAAGTCCTCTATCACCTAACACTGTTCTGGCTGCTCTCTAGGAAAAAGTTGCTTCCTTCCTTCTCTGCCATCAGCGTCACCATCCCAGCATAAGTTATACACGGTGAGAAAGAAGAGTGCCTGGCTCACAGCCAGCCTGGCATCTTCCTGCCTCCATACCAACTTTGTCCACTTGGATCCTGAGGCAGCAGCTCCCACATGGAACAGAATGTAACAACCAGGAGAGGGTCTCATCCCTACCAGACACACAATTTTTTTCTTTCCTTGTTTTGTTCTCCCTTCTCCTTCCTTTCTCCACCTTTTTTCCTTCCATCACAGCATTCAGCTTCACCAGCAGGTCTCAGCCCAACCACCTTAGGTATCACTAGGCCATACTGTAAGGCAAAAGCTGTCCTGCCTCATACAGAACTTGAAATGCTAGGACACATACTCTCCGGGGTCTTGCTCCCTTTTTTCTTTACCCAGACACTACTTGCTCCCACCACCAGTGGTGACAGTGACAAATGTCTCAGCAGTCAAGAGCCTGGTGCTGCGTTGAGGCAGAGCTCTGCTCATCTTTATCTTTTTTCCCTTCTTCTTTAAAAAGCTTGTGATCAAAGCATACCAGCAATGGAGGGAGGGCAAGCCCACATTAATTGCACACAGAAAACAGAAAGCCACTGGCTAGCAATACTGCCTGTGTGACGGTGTTCACAGGGGTCTTAGGATGAGGGAAGAGACGAGGATCTGACTCCATGTTTCAGAAGGCTTGTTTTATTATTTTATGATATATATTATATTAAAACTATACTAAAAGAATAGAAGAAAGGGTTTCATCAGAAGGCTAGCTAAGAATAGAAAAAAAAGGAATGTAACAAAAGCTTGTGTCTTGGACAGAGAGTCCGAGCCAGCTGACTGTGATTGGCCATTAATTAGAAACAACCATGAGACCAATTACAGATCCACCTGTTGCATTCCACAGCAGCAGATAATCAATGTTTACATTTTGTTCCTGAGGCCTCTCAGCTTCTCAGGAGAAAAAATCCTAAGGAAAGGCTTTTTCATAAAATGTGTCTGTGACATCGCCTGTACTGCTTGGCATATACTGGAGCATGTCAATATGAGGAAAGGCTGAGAGAGTTGCAGTTATTCAGCCTGGAGAAGAGAAAGCCTGGGGGGACCTCATCAATGCATACAAATATCAGAAGGGAGGGTGCAAAGAAGTGACGCCCAGTGACAGGATCAGAGGCAATGGGCACACAGTGAAATACAGGAGGTTCCATCCGAGCATCAGGAAACACTTCTTTACTGTGCGGGTGACCGAGCACTGGGACAGGTTGCCCAGAGGGGCTGTGGCGTCTCCATCCTTGTAGATAATGCAAAAACCATCTATCTGGCCATAGTCCTGGGCAGCTGTCTCGAGGTGGCCCTGGTTGAGCAGGGGGGTTAGCCAAGATGACCTCCAGAGGTCCCTGCGTGATTCTGTGTATGTGTGCACACACAGAGCTATAAACTCAACAAGGAGGGCTTGAAAAGTTTTGTTAGACTTTTCCAGTCCTGGCTCCATGCCATCCATGCAATTTCAGTTAAATTAACCTTTGTCTTACCAAGGAGGCCCTGGTTCCTGGGAGATCTACACAAAGCCAGGAACACTCTGCCTGCAATTAATATGCAACAATCAATCATGTTGGAAAGCTCTGAACAGATCAGACACACCAAACCTGCAATCACCATTGTCCCCTTTGCATTGCTTTGTTAATTAGAACTCAAGTATGACCTTTATGCTCAAGCTACCCCTAGCTTCTCCCATTGCTTTAATTCAGAAGCACCTACAAACATCTCCCCATGCCTTTCCCCCAACCTCCATCATGAAGTGTTAGCAGGAAGCTGTGGGGAATGTCTAATTCCAAAGGCCTTTCCAGCAACAGGGCTATTATTGCAATAATATATTTCTCTTCCTTTCAGCCAAATGCTTTGTGGGCGGGGCAAGGAGCCAGGTGGAGTGGGAGAAGTGGGAACTACTGCGATCCTTCGATTGGGCAGCCAGGCTATTGCAGGGGCTATGCTTCAGCTGCAGGGCTGGCTCTTCATCCATTACATGCAAGTACTTGTTGCTGTTTGGCAAGAAGAGTTGAGCGGTTGAAAAGAGCAGGGCATGGAAGCATGTAAAGCTGATCTCTCAGGCCGTTCGGGTCCGATCCAGCTAGCTTTGGACCCTCAGCCCATCTCAGCCTTACAAGGACAAAAGTAAAAGACGAGAGGCGCTCTTCTCCGCGGGACCAAAAATCCCACAGCTTTATTGTGGAATTACTCCAGGGGATCTGAGAGAGCAGGAGGAAAGGAGAAGAGGGTGAGGGTCTTCTCCCAGGAGATTTTAAATTCAGGGGAATGGAGGGCGGAGAAGGAACACAGTCAATGGGATACAAGTGATGGGAGGGGTGGGGGGAGGAGCAGACCAGGAGAGAGACCACCGGCAGGGGGCTTTGGGGGAGAGGGGTGTGTGTGGAACAAACCATGTGAACTATTCAGTGCAAAATAACAAGACCACCCAGTGCAAAACAATAACTAAAGAAACCACTTAGTGCAATACAACAGTGGCAGGGACAGGAATAAATATTTACAAAAAACAATGGTACCTGGGGCTTGTGGCAAGGTTTTGGAGAGGGTGGGTGCATGTGTGCACACACTACAGAGGTATCTCAGAAGAAAACACCAGAAGCTGCCCCCGTGTCAGATGGAGCCAGTCTCAGCTGTGTGAAAAATGACCATATAATATTGGCTTTCACATTTCTGTATTATCTTATGCATGTTGTTAGTGATTATAAGTATTTTAAAATAGTATCAATTATAGCTCTTTTTTAGCTGCTTCTTAATATGATATAATCTATCAGCTAAAGTATGCACTGTGTTGCTCATAGAAATAGTAGTATAATTAATATAATATCTATGTATCGCTTATGGAAATAATAGTGTGATGAATGTATTGTATTATAGACCTTAGCAAAAGATAAGATGTAAAAAAAGGCTTTTGTGTAACTAAAAACAGTATAAGACCATCCACTGACTGACCCGTCCAAGTGATAAGATAACCGTGACACAAACCAGAGCACTGGAGGACAATTAGAGAATACCATGTTAAATTTAAGGAGGACATACTAAATCCTTATCAGAGGATGTGAAACAGCAGGATGGAGACAGAAGAAATAAAATATATTAACCTGATGAGAGAGATAGCTACTCACTTTTCATAGTTTAGGAAGGTTTATTAAACCTTATCAAAAATACAATAGAAGACTGAATAAAGAAAAAAGGTTACGGCGCTGGGAGCAAAAGATTTTCCCCACCATGTGCTCGGCCCCCTCACAATGGAGGTTTTCCCTTTTTAACTCTTTAACCCCTCCCAAAGTTCTGTCCATCAACCCCTTCTTCACTGTCCAGTGGTGGAGATCTCTTCCTCAAATCCTGATTAAGGGTCAGATGTCGCCATAGTGACAAGCCAGCCCTCCCAGATGTCCCAACTCCAGCTGTCCCTTGATAACCACGCAAGGGGGTACAACATAACTATAAATCTATAAAACTTTTCTTAACCTATATACATGATATTTGTCTGTTAATTGTGAGAGTCAATTATTGCATTACTCATCTATCACAATCCCCCCTTTTCCACAAGTTATTTGGCTTGAACAATTTAACTCAATGAGTCATACTAGCATCTGTTGATGTGGGCAAGGACAGAGGGAACCAAAGGGAGAAGAAACAAAAACTTCCTTAGACACCCTTATCCAGAATGAACAGAAGGACTTTACAGAGGTCTGATATGGCTTTTACCCCCATCTACATAACCTATGGGATTGCTACGAATAGGAGGTGCCTCAGTGGTGAGTACAGAGGCCAACTCAGTCTTGCTTTCCAGTCCCTTTTATATTCGAAGACATTTGGCGAATTATAGGGGTCTGGTATGGCTTTTTGCCTTTACCTTACCATGCCTATGGTGTTGCTACCCGCAGCAGGGCTATGGGGTCTTCTTGGTAGCAAACAAAATGGGCCAACCCGGTCCTGCCCTCTTTCCTTTGTCTCATTTTTCTAAAGGAAGCTGTCCCATTACTTTTTACGGTCCCTTGTGTATGTCCTCTCAACATATACTTGTAATCCTTCCCCATTAAAACATGAAAACAAAC
>NW_005055488.1:0-5487 GCF_000277835.1 Geospiza fortis
TTTATTTGATTACCAGCATAGTCCAAAAAATGCAGGTGAACAAGAAATATCACTCAAGCCAAATTATTTATAAATAATAAGAGGGGGGATTGTGAAAAATGCATATTATATGATAGTCTCTTCACAAATATTAAAATGAATACTATATGTGTTATGTTGGAAAGTTATGCTGTATTAATCTCTTTTAAGTAGTGTGGTAAATATAGTTTTTAGGCTATAGCATAATATTAAAATAGAAACTCTGTAAAATACTTTCTGTAACTAGCTCAAGGAATGGATAAGATAATCAAGAAATTCTTTGCATAGAGATAACAGCAACAAGACAACAAATTTGCAAGAGAAGAATTATTGCCTCCTTATCGGGATGGCCCAGACTTCAAGGGACCAAGGCGATTGATTTACAAGATGAGGGGGGGAAGTAGACATTAAGCAGAAATACCCTTAGTTTTGAAAGGAATGTTTGAATCATGTATGAGATATATGAATATGCAATGGGCTATTGCTTTTAAGGGTTAATCCTTTGTTAGCAAAACGTGCTTTTGTGGCAGAGCAAAAGCACCCAGATGTCCATAATTCTTTGCTTTTTATTGTCTTTTATTGTCCTAACTTTGATTGTCCAAATTCTTATTGCCCTAATTTTTATTACTATTAAACTTCTAAAATTTTAACACAAGTGAATGACGTTTTTCACAGAAGGGATAACTAGTTTACAAGGGATGGTAAGCAGTGGATACCAAAAGCTCTGGCCTTACAATTGTTAAAACAACTTCATGAAGGGAGTCGTTGGGGCTCCCGAGGACTGGCAGAAGCCTTCCTCAAAATGTATGCTGTTGTGGGTCTTGTTATTCTGGCTAAGCGAGCTATTGAGGGTTGTTTGATTTGTGCTAAAACCAGTAACAGAGTTACAAAGAAACTTGCCAGGGGAGGGAGGCCTTGGTCTGTATGTCCCTTCCAGAGATGCCAGGTGGATTTTACTGAAATGCCCCGAGTGGCAAGATTTAAATATCTTCTGGTAATAGTATGTCAGTTAACAGGGTGGCCAGAAGCATTTCCAGCCGCTTCAGCAAATACAGGGTCAGTTATTAAAGTATTTTTGGAACAAATAATTCCAAGATATGGGATTGTGGAAGCAATAGACTCAGATAGGGGAACTCATTTTACAGGAAAAGCTGAAAATGCTGCCATTCCAGTAGTGCGAGTCAGTGATTTTCCTGGGAGGCCCAAATGTGCAGAACCTTGTCTTAGGTTACAATCTAAGATGTAACCAAGAGTATGTATTCTATTACCATCTGTTAAAGCCAGGTGGGGCAGTGTTCTTTATCTCTTCCATCACCCATCCTCCCTCCAGGGGGATATCTTCTGTTAATGGGCCATCGAGTCTCACTGCATGACTCATAAAAATTCATCATCTCACTGTGAGATGCTCTGCCCAGGGGGAGAAACCAAGCATTCCTACCTAGGTATAATCTGAGGTTTGGAACACCACAAGCAGCCTTACCTACTGGATTCCCAGAGGAAGACCAGACCTTTCTACACCACCACTGGACCTTCAGAGGAAGACCACATCCTTCTACAGGATCATTGTTTCAACAGAAATACATCTGTCACTCCAAGAGGACTGCAGCCACCATTTAATTGGACAGCTACCACCACCCTGACTGACAGGGTGTCAGGTTGTATTCTGACACTGTCAGTGTTTTTGTACTATTGCATTTATTTTAATTTTCCTATTAAATGGTAGTTCTGACTTGGGATCTTCCACTGGTTTGCGTTCAAACTAGTACAAACATGTAACCAGAGCAATTGAACCTAGAGCCCCACCTGTAAGACAAAACCAATACACTTTGAAGTTAGAAAGTTGTAGAGGGTTAGCCCCTATAATTGAGAAGTTCGTTAAATTTGGGTTATAAGTAGAATGTGAATCCAAATAAAACACGACCATCCTGCCAGTAAAAAAGGCTGACGATAAAAAATACCGACTGGTGCAAGATTTAAGGACAGTTAACAAAATAACACGATATTCACCCAGTAGTGGCCAATCCATATACCCTTTTGACCACATTGACAGATGATTTAGGGTGGTTCACTGCTAGATCTTAAGGATGCCTTTTTCTGAATTCCTGTGAATAAGAGCAGTCAAGAACTTTTTGCTTTTGATTGGGACATTCAGGAAACAAGGAGAAGAAGCCAACTCACCTGGAGCATCCTACCCCAGGGTTTCAAGAATAGCCCAACTATACCTGGAAATCAGCTGGCAAAGGAATTGGAGAATTGGAGAAGGCAGCAGCCAGGAGGAGTGTTTCTTATAATATGTGGATGATATACTAATTCCTGCCAAAGATCGAGATGACTGCATCCAACTCAAAGTCTGTTAAACTTTTTGTGACTAAGTAGGTATAGAGTTTCAAAAGAGAAAGCACAGATTGCCAAGGAAGCAGTGATTTATTTGGGGCAGGAGATCTTCCATGGACATTGACGACTCAGCAGAGACAGGAAAGAAGCCATTTGTCATCTCTGTGAACCCCATACCATAGGAGAAATGTAACAATTTAGCGGTGGAAGAACATTTAAAAGTTGCTAGTGGCCATTTAAGGGATGCGAGAGAAAAAAGAATGTCTTGGTTTGGAAAGACAGGAGTCTGCTAAGGAAGGCAGGAGCCTCCCCTGAAATGGAGAATGTAAACCCTCCCCACCCCTCCGAATTTATATAACTTTAAATTAAGGGGCTCTCAGGCAAAGATATGGGAGCAGGAAATAACAGTTCTTTAATAGGGAAAAGAAAAAAAAAAAGAATAAAATAAACAATGCAGTCCACTAGAACAACACTGACAGAGTCAGAACCCAACCTGTCTGTTGGAGCAAGGAGGATCTGTAGAGAAGGATGTATTCTTTTCTCTGAAGATCCAGTGGAGGAAGAGGCAGCTGCTGTTCCTCTGGGGAATCCTGTGGAGAAAAGCTGTCCTGGTGTTCCAGAATCTCAGACTATATCTGGGTAGCAATGCTTGGCTCCTCCCTCTGGGCAGAGCATCTCACAATGGGATGTTATAGTTCTTATCAGTCATGCAGTGATATTCAATAGTCTGTTATCAGCAGAGGTCCCCTCCCGAGGGAGGTGTGAATGTGGTCACTCAAAGAGAGAGATAAGGCAAACTGCCCACTTGACAAGGTAATCTGCCATACAGATGGTAATGGAAAACATTTTGCATGCAATCTTCGACAAAGAATTATTTGAAAAATGCTAGGCACCTGTCTAGAAGCTTCCTGCAAATACCAAAAAGATAATATTAAAGAGAAACAAGAACTAAAAACTGAACTGGGAACTAGGAAAGTGATTGAGTTTTTGTCCTTGCAAATAAAACATCTAACATCTGCAGATATAATTACAGGAGGAACAGAAAGGGTAACAAAAGCTGGGCAAAAAAGCTGAGCTAATGCTTATGTGGGCTCCAAAACCTCCTAACATTGTGCAAATTAGGAAATTATTTGCATCTCCTGAAGTTTGGAATGGTAACATATGGGGTGATCCCAGTGATAATGAACCAGGGGAGGATGATTTTTTACCTCCTAGTAATTCCCCTATGTGCATAGCTAGACCCATCATAAAAACTGAGGTAACCACTGGACCTCAGGGTGGACAGAGAAATCATAACAAAAACCCCTGCCATTTAATCCAATTCACGTGACAAATTTAGAAGAATGCTATGGCCGTAAGGCAAGTGAAACTGAAACTGAATATTTGGGGAATGTTTATTTACCTGGAGGAGACTGAATCCTATTAACAGTGAAGAGGCCAACAGGTTCTGGGGTCCTGGTGTTATTTGATCTTGTGGTCCTTTTTCCCCAAATGATCCACACTCAGTAACAAGTAGGGTGGCATACTGGGCTGGTGAAATGGATGTGCAGGAGAGGGGAGAGCCTCTGGCAATATTTATTATTTCTTTGTCTGAGCTCTCCCCTGTTATTACAAAAGCTGCCTGAGTCCAAGCCATGCACGAGCATCAACCTATTGATGCTCCTATTACTGCAGCCATGGACTATAATATGTTAAAGCTGCTAATTATGGGGGCCTCACCATACTCCAAACCCTTCCCTATTGCAAAATGAGATGAAATCAAAAGAGATGCAGCCTTTAAAGTACAATTGGTTAGAGGTGTGACTTAAGCCTTAAACCCTACGGAAATCACCACCTGGGCAACACTAATGCATAATATCATAAATCATGTACAAGGGATGGGATGGAGTGATTTCCATGGCAATACCAAACACACTGGCCATAATGTCAGACAAACTAGCTATTCATGGGAACCAGGACTTACAGATCATTCACCTAAAAATCAGAGGTGGAACGAGTTATATAATCAAACACTGTTATTAGGAATTTCAAAAATTGCATGCAACATTGGTAGCAGAGGGGCTGCAGAGGTGGCTTCTGTGAGAAGATGGCAGAAGCTGCCCCCATATCAGAGAGACAGTTCTAGCCAGCTCCAAGGCTGGCCCAAGTTGAGCCAATCAGCAACACTGCAAATATTTTTAAGAATGTGTGTGGGAGTTTTATCTTCTTTTTCCCAGGGTCGGGATTAAATGTGTGAGATGGTATTTGTTTGGACTCAGATGTTTATTAGTTCTTATCTATATTACATTCTCATAAACCATGAGTTCTACAGCACTTCATGCTAACAAACTAAAAATAGAGCAGTACCTGTCTCTCTACAAGGCCTTTTAAGGATAAACTGTCCAATTAAGAAATGACATCTAAATTATTTTTACTTTTAACCCAATAACCAACCACCCGTGGCCCACAATGTGGACTTTTTTATCCAATTACACAATACCACCCAAACCCATGAAGAAGAAGGTGAAGAAGGACTAGCCACCGCCCTAAAACCTCCATCTTGCTATATATATATATATAACTATATTCTAAAACCTTAAACTCTAAGTTTTCCACCATATGATATTACACACTTCTATTCAAACTACACACCCATAATCCCAGCTCTATCATTCAATTTTGGAAGCCTTCTTCACGGCCTCAGGTCAAATGCAGTGTTCTCTTGGGGGTCAGTGCCTGTCAGCACAGAAAGTCTAAAATTCTCAGCAATCACAGTTCCAACAAAAGGGTAACAAATTCTGCACAACAGCAAATGAGAGAGAAGAGTGAGACTATATAAGAGAAACAACTCTGCAGACACCAAGGTCAGTGAAGAAGGAGGATGTGCTGCAGGCACCGAAGCTGTGATTCCCCTAGAGCCTGTGGTGAAGGCCATGGTGATGCAGGTTGTCCCCCTACTGCCTATGGACATCCACAGTGGAGCAGAGACCTACCCTGAAGCCTGTGGAGGACCCTACAACAGAGCATGTGGATTTGACCAGAATAAAGTTGCAGCCTGTAGAGAGCTTGGCAGGACCTGTGACCCTGTGGAAAGGACCCATGCTGAAACAGTTCTTGAAGGGCTGAAGCCCATGGGATGGATCCCAGTTGGAAAAG
>NW_005055488.1:5517-9541 GCF_000277835.1 Geospiza fortis
ACCACATTCTGGAGCAGTGAAAGAGCATGAGGATGAAGGACCAGCAGACATAAAGCATTATGAACAGACTACAACCCCCATTCCCCATCCCCTTGTGCCACTCAGGGGGAAGGAGGTAGAAGATTTGGGAATGAAGTTGAGTCTGGGAAGAAGGGAGACATGGGGGGAAGGTGTATTTATTTTTGTTTTATTTCTCACTATCCTACTCTGTTATTAGTTGGCAATAAATTAAATTAATTTCACCAAGTCTAGTCTGTTTTGCCTGTGACAAGAACGGGTGAGCAATCTCCCTGTCTTAATTTTTACCACAAGCTTTTAGACATATTTTTCTTCCCCTGTCCTATTGAGCAGGTGAAGTGATAGAGTGGCTAGGTGAGCACCTGGCACCTAGTAAAGTCAACGTACAATTCACTCCTGCCCATTTTAAAAATGCTTATTTCTTCAGTACAGAATGAGAAAGTGTTCAGCTCATAACAAAAACTTTTAATAAACATTCTCTTCTCCAATTTCTCTCTACTCTCACAAATCATTGGAAGATGCAAGAACTTATATAGGAATGTGCCCCCTGTTGACGGAGCGACAAAACTATCCTTTGTCCCCTTAAAAAGGAAATAAGCCCACAAGTTTCTCTTCTCAATTAGGTGAAAAAGGCATCTCATAGGACCTGGGGGACTTCACCTCAAACTTAAGGATAGCTAATTGGACAGGAGCCAAAAAGTCCTGCCTGGGCAATTTACTAGATAAAGAAGAGAACAAAGAACCTAATCACTTTTGTGAGGTGTTTTACCAGGGGCAGGAGGGTCTCTTGCACCTGGATGGGTTTTTCTCTGTAAAGAGTTTGTTATTTTGCCTTTTATTAAAACCTTTTTGTTTCCAACACTGCCACAGAAGCCATCCTGCTGATTTTATGCCTTCTAAGGTAGCTAAGCTATCTTGGGTGTGAACTAGATCTCCAAGAGCTTATGAGACCTGGCTTAAGGATACTCCTATTTCAAACTTGAATCACTTTCAATAGTTTTCTGTTGCACTTAAAATTAGTTTTAAAAAAGTCAAAAGAAGTATTAGAGTATTGATCATATAATAACTACAATTCAATGTTGCCTCAAATAGGTTTCCCCTGAGATGACAATAGAAAGAATAAGAAATTGGTCCCTAACCTAAATAGCTTACTTACTTCCTACTTTGTGCAGGTGTGCTGCAGCATTCCCCAGAGAAGTGATGTTGGTTGGACCGAGACAAAGGAGGGTGCCTATTTGATGCCATCTCCAATGGTTGCATTGGTGATGCAGTTGGTGATGCTGTTGTATGGTCAAAGACTGAATGAGAAAGGCGTTGTTTCTTGCGACTTGAACTATCTTCACTCTGTGCCAATGTAAACAAAAAAACCCTCAGATGAGTGATCTGCTTCCCATATTGAAATTCTAAAATTTGCTTCAGCTAACATTGAAGAGGGAGACTTAACAGACTAGATCAAAACACCATGAAGTTAAATAAGTATAATTAGTTATAGAATCTACTGCCTTCATAATGCAGAAACTAAATTGCCCACCTGAGCATTTTTAATAAAGCATATTTTAGCAACATCAAGATACTTTAAATACTAATGCTAAAGCAACTACAGAAGTTATATCAGAAAAAGGAGGAAATGTTTACTTCAGGAGAAAGAGGAAGTTCCTACTTTGTTATAATATTCAACACAGGCACTTTGCTTTGATAGATTTAGGATATAAACACATGAATGAGTGATCCAAAGACCTTTTTAAAAAAGATAAGCATAGATTTTACATCAATGTAATCCACATTTGATAGTAAATAGATGTCATATAGAGTTCTAGATCAGCATGTACACTTAATTCCTTCCAGGTGCATGCTTACATAGCTGTAAAAAAAAACTGTTAAATGTCTTGAGTACAAATCAGCTCTGCTATCCAGCATAGAGATGCCTCATCTTTTAACTTGTTAATGCAGTAATAGTAATAAACAGGTAAAGACAATTTGATCAAAAACAACCACCACAACTTGATTTAAGCTTGTCTATTTTACTTAAGTTCTGCTGGGTCTAGTTAGCTCCTAGAGTTGTCAATGATATGCAAACCATTCACCTTTAAGTTCACATTCAATCTGGAACGTAAATAGTGACCTCTCCTTTTGACAGCTTCTCCCTGCTTAAAATGGTTAGCTAGACCTCTTCTTCTTCACTATATAATTTCAGTTAACAGATATAATGGGATGAGTTTTAAGAAATTTTGCAGCTATTTTCAGATTACTAATATAGACAAAATGGAGCTTCTCTACAATAATGTCCTGGTTTAAATGACAGGTGGCTGCTAAGGAAGGCAGGAACCTTCCTGGAATTAAAAAGATGATTACCCTCTCCCTCCAAATTATTATAACTTTAAAATTGCAGAGCTTTCAGGCAAAGCTATGGGAAAAGGAATAACAGTTCCTTACTAGAAAAAAAAAATATAACAAGATAGACAAACAATAAAAACTGTAACAACACAAACCCAAAAAACCCAATAACAGCCTCTTCCTGCCCATCATGCAATTTTCCCTTTGGTGTCTGTCTTGGTTTAGGGTAAATTTGGGAGAAAACCTCCAAAGGGGCTCCTATACAAGGGAAATTCAAGTGGCCCCTCCCCCAACTGGTTCAGGAAAATATTTAGTTGGAGTAAAGTGGAAAAAACCTGTTTATTTAACAGGCAAAGCGTTCAATAGCACAAAAAATGAAAAATATTAAACAATAAAACTTCTTGCCAATCTGAAGAGATGACAAACTCAGAAAGTCCTTCTTGTGGGCTGTAGCTTGGCTCACCCAGTCTGTTATTACTCCCTCTGGCGCTGGAAATGCCACAGCCCAGGCCAGGCTCAGTGGGTCACAGGTGCAAGCTGCCGGTGCTCTTCTTGGTTTTCAGTCCAGAGCAGGTTTTAACAGTTCCAAGAAAAAGAAAAAACACAGTCTAGAGAACTTCTCTGCCTCAGCTAGCTAAAACGAACTAAAAAGCAAAGGAGAGCTCTCTCTCGCCATCTATGCTGCAGACAACACAGTCCAGGAGAAGGAATGTGGAGGAGTGAGTGCAGTTTCTGATAACAAACTCTGCACTTCTTCTCTCCCTCGCTTTGCTCTTGGAAGTAGCCTTAAAGGTGCAAAACTTATTTCTGAGCTAAACAGATGAATGGGGATACAAGCATCATAAACTAACCCCAGGACATTCCATCCCTTATCCCCATATCGTCAGCTTACTACCAAAACTAATATATATTCTAACTCTACAAACACATACACTATAAATAGTAATTGCAAGGCACCCCCATCACAGGAATGATTGGCATCTGACTCCAAGGTTTTGGAATGATGAACACTCACTTTATTAAAACTATACTATATTACATTACAACTATATTAAAGAGAGATACTATACTATACTATACTATACTATACTATACTATACTATACTATACTATACATCATACTTACTACTAACTAACTAAATAGCAAACCTGTGACTCTCTGCCCGAGAGTCCCAACACACACACATGGATCCAATTGGTCAATGAATCCAAACAACCATGACCAGAATCCAATCAAGCAATCACCTTGGGTAAACGATCTCCAGAACACATTCCACATGGGCACAAACACAGGAGCAGCAAATGAGATAAGAATTGTTTTGATCATTCTTTTATTTGCTTCTCTCATAGCTTCCCTCTATTCAGAGGGCATGTGAATACCACAACTATACATACATATATATATACAAACAGTATACAGCTATATACAGACAATGGCAGTGACTTTCAGCAAACAATGATATGTACATATGGTTCCCACCCAACAATCAGATCTCCCTGAGGTACACATCGTGTTGTTTCATCTTTCTGTATTATCCACCATGTGCAACCTGTTCCCTGAGCAAAGACAATCCCACAAATAGGTTTGTCTGCACTCCAGGCAGAATTGATCCAAACTGTCTTCCTTAACAGACTTTTGAAATGCACCACTGGGACTTTGTCTACTGTATGC
>NW_005055489.1:0-9516 GCF_000277835.1 Geospiza fortis
CTCAAAAGTATTTAATAAATAAATCACAAAATACTACCTTATAAACTTTTTTATTTTAAATGATGCTTTGAAGTAGGAAAACAACTGCTTCAGGCTTATGGTATTTACAAGAGGGCCTAATTATTAAAAAATAAATTTCAGAGTTCAAATAGCATGATCTGCATAAGAAGAAAAATTAGTTCAAGCAAGCACAAAGCCTATTTATGTATATTTTGTGAAATAACAACTTTATGACTTTGTTTTGCTGGTAGGTAGGGTCAGCACCAGACACCGACACCAACTTAAGGAATAGTGTAATTTACTATAATGCAATACTGCAAAGAATTACAAAAGAATAAGCTAAGCAATGCACCTAATCATTACTACAGAAGATTGCCTATAGTGATTAAGAAAGATACATCACCAGTTGCCCTAATACTTTACCCCTGCATCCAGATATCCTTTAATCATCAGCTGGGGGAAGCTGTCACAGCAAAGGACTGGAGAACCACTCCCAGTAACTGGGAAATTCTGTGGTGCATCCACTTTGCAGGCAAAGAGGCTTCTGACTTTGCTGTGAGAGGAGCCCAGCTTTTATAATATACAAGCTACCATTACTTCTAATGTGGGATCATCTGTTTTTATTCTCCTGTTGTGTTTCTCCCAAAGCCTGGCTAGGGCTCAAGGAGGAACCAAGGGAGTTGTCTTTGATCCTACACCCCAGACAAGGCCAGATGTGGCTTTGTCCAGTTTCTAAATACAGAAAGGTAAATACATGTTTTGCCAAAGAGTGGATACATATACATTTGGTTGGAAGGTTCATCTAGAGGTCGACTTCAGTTCAGGCCCTGTTGTTTGGGCCTTAGTACTTAATATTTAAACATCTGTGAATGATTTTAGTTGACTGGAGAGTTGCTCATGCTTTCTGGTTAGACTTTATGCTAGTAAGATATGTTTTGTCCCCTGTTTAACTATGTCAAAGTGCAAGATGTGTAAATTAAATAAGGTGAAAATTAAAACTAATGTTTTATCAGGAAGGAATATTCCCTTTTAAAAATTTATTATGCGTTTTCTTCACAAGGTGGGTCCAGGAGGTACATACAAAATACTAAGAATTTTTTACATGAATTGTTTGACTGTGCTTTTATTATTATCAAATTTCTCATTCTCAAATTCACATTATATTTTGAATTTATGTGAACAAATAGTTTTTTAAAATCAGTCTTTTTCAAATTTGATAAAGCCTAAATAATGTAATGTATAGTATGCCTGTTGTCTCTTTTCCCTTTGCCCTTTCTTTGGAGAATTAAAAAAAAGCCCTCATAATTTAGTTAAGCCACTGCATGAAAATCTGATATTTCAAAGTCATTTCATACCACTGCTGTATTGGTAAGGTTAAAGTATTTGGATAGGGGTCTTTTTGGGAACATTTGGTACAGTCTTTTAACCACAGTTCCAAGAAAGTGTCCCAATGAACCAGCAGAAGCAGGCATGGGGCAGTTGGTGGCTTACTTCTGTTTCCATCTGTATTTACTATGTTTTAAAAAAGAAAAAAAAAAAGGGGGGGGGGAACAAGTTAAAAATTGGGCCCATCTCATGTGAATATCTAATTTGATTTATGTACCTATGGAATGGACTAAAACTTAGATTTGGCGGTAGAGCGTAGAGCGCCTTCTTCCCTGTTTGTTTACAACTTCTTCTAAAAAAGATGGTTATAACAGAGCCAAAAATTTATTTCAGAAAACAGTAAATTAGTGGGTTTTATAAGATGTAAGCTTGTTAAGAAGACTGGTATTTTCTTGTTCTAGGAGAGAACCACTTGCTTTGAGCATTGAATGCTGAATACTCAACAGGTTTTAAGTCATTAATCTATTTATATTGACATTACTTATTTGCCTACTGATTGCTCTGGATTAAGCTCTTGATCTAGTTGTTTTACTGGTGTCTAAAATAAGCTGCAGTGTGCAATGTCACATGTACATGTCTGATACTGCTGGGAAAAGTGAATGCTGTAATACATAAAATACCTAAAAAATATCCTTATATGTGTTTTGACAGATTGGCAAAATGAGGTATGTCAGTGTTCGTGACTTTAAAGGAAAAGTCTTAATTGATATTAGGGAATATTGGATGGATCAAGAAGGTGAAATGAAGCCTGGCAGAAAAGGTATTGTTTTGCTTCATGTTATTTTGTACTGAAACATTGTCTGCAGTTTGCTGGAGATCTTTGTGTATCAGATTTCTATGCTTTGTTACTACATGGTATTTTTAGAGTAGTATTTTTACTTATTAATGATTCACATTTTAACATATAATTAGTTTTATCAGTTGACTGTAAACAAAAGCAAAGTGATTTCATTGGCCTGAGTCTGTTTTCCTAAATAATTCCCCCATAATTTATGGAAAACAAGGCATCAAATACAAACAGATTTGGTATGGGAGTTACACACATAGCCATACATTTTTCCACTATTTAACTTCACTTCTTGCTTTTATTACAATTAGATTTCCATATTGGTTTTTGAGTGCTAGGGAGTGGTAATAGTCTCTCCAAAATGGTACTTATAGTTTGTTATTCACAGTGCTTTAAGAAACGTGAGGGGAAAAAACACCCCAGAATTACGGTTCTTTAAAAGTGTATAGAAGTTTAGTCCACAGAGGTATGGCTTTTAGAAGCCAGCGGGAATACAGTTGATTTCCTTGTTTCTTTTGTACTGCCTTCTGTCAAGGCCAGCACCTAATTTCTGTGTTTAGCCTAACACTTGTGAATGCATTTGTTATGCTGCACTAATTTTCTTTGTAAGGAGATAAGCTCAGGTCTAAAGTTTACCTGAAGTGTTCCAAGTGAGTAATTTCTTTGTAACCGAGCTGGTTGTTACTCTTGAGGTATGTTAAGCATTATTAATCGTGACATACACTGTGTATGAAACCAGCCTTGAGAGTAACTATGCAAGATTCTGCACTACATTTTTTTTCCTAAGTATTTCTTTTTAATGCATTTCAGGTATTTCTTTGAATCCAGAACAGTGGAA
This sequence comes from Geospiza fortis, assembly GCF_000277835.1. Classification (NCBI taxonomy): domain Eukaryota; kingdom Metazoa; phylum Chordata; class Aves; order Passeriformes; family Thraupidae; genus Geospiza; species Geospiza fortis. The sequence goes on from NW_005055489.1 coordinate 3,012, forward strand.
CCAGCTGAAGGAACAGATTTCTGATATTGATGATGCAGTGAAAAAACTGTAAATACAGAGCTATACAGAAACCTTTTATCATTTCAGTTGTTTTAAGTGGTCTTTTTACATTGGCATTTGTTTTCTAAAATATTGTTTTCCAAGCTATTGTATATTTATTTGGATTACTAAATGATTTGTAAAATGAATACTTTATGTGCATTAAAAGTGTATTCTGAATGAGGCTATTTGTGTATACATTACTAAAAGGAAATGTGTTGCTTTCACCTCATAGTATAAAATAAAAAAATCAAATAATATGTAAAGCATAGATGTTTATGGCCTTTTGATTGAAGATGATGGTAAGGTTGCCTAATAGCTTTAATCATGGTTTTAGTTTAATTGACCATAAATGTGATATTTTTTCCTGAGGAGATTTCCTTAAATGTCTCCATTTTAATGTTTTTTTCTTTTATTTCATGCTCTTTGGTATTGCCCTGGCAGCTTTTAGCTTTAAGACTTGATACAAACAGTGAATACCTGGTAAAACACATTTTTGTAGATAATTTTAAATACTGTATTTGCTAATTTACTGTATTTATTCAAATGTAAACAGTCCTGAGTAAATAGACTATTTTGCATTACTTGCATGAAGTGTTATGCTAAACAATAACATTTGAAAACAAGCCACACACTATTTCTTCCCATTTTTCTATAGCTTGATTGACTTAGAAAATACAGTTAGCTTTTGTTCTTAGACCCTAGATTTTGAATGTGATCGTGACAGGACCTTTCACCCCCTGACACAGCAAAAGGCTTCTCTACTTTCCCCATGGCTAAGCTAGGCCAGAATGGTTTGTCTTGTGATGAATTATCTCAGCTGAAAACACCCTTAGTCAGCAATAAACATCCTTCCTTGAATGATGGGAAAGGATAAGCCGCAAATAAGTGACTGACAGACAAGCACTTTTTACAACTATACAAGACCACTATGATTTTCATGAAATCAGAAATCTCTTATACATTTTCTGAGTGTGTAGAGAGTTCTAGACGTGGAGACGTTCACATTGAGATACTTCCCTGGGACTGAGAGTAATTAGGAGATTCTTTGCACACCACCATCATTTGTTGGTAAGTCACATTGGCTCCTAATCTATACTATTTCTTCACTAGCTGTAACATAGGTTCCTTTATTATTGTGCACTATATTTTATCTACTAGTAGTTCTTTTTGTGTTATCCTGTGTAGTAAGTAGTCTGTTTAAAGTCTTATGTCTGTTTTCCTTGGCCTGTTCAATAAATGATTCATGTTGTAATAGGCCTGATTGGTCATTATTAAGAATTTGCGAGCAAGAGTGGGTTTTGGGATGCTGGCCGTCTCAATAAAGCTGCTGTCTACTGCCAGAAACCTGGAAAGGCACTTGTCTAAGCTTTCCCCTCTCATTCATAACAGTGATGCATAAACTTTTACAGTAATAGACCTATACCTCAGAGTAAGATAGTATTTAAAAGCTGTAAATGAGAGTATTGTATAAACAATGGTGTTTAAACTAGGCTATAACACAGATTAAACAATCAAAGGGAGTTAAGATTGCTTCAGCCAAGACAGCTGGCTATCACGTTTCTGCCCTACCCACACTGCCTGCCCAAGCCATTTAACTTGGCTTGCCTTGTGTGGCTTACATGCGCACAACTGTTTTATATTTTGTACAGAAAGTACTTGGTGCTTACAATGGAACACTGGTACATAGTGGATCATTACTGTAGTGAACTTGGCTTGTCTACCAGTGTACTATTCTAGTAAGAGAGTGTTCTGCCCACTGGAAGTTCTATTAGACTAGATGCTGCTCCAGATGAAGGGCTTCTTGGTAGGTGTCACAAACTATGAAATGAAGAAGGAAGAATATGATGTTTGAGTAGAACTTGGAGTGATAAGGGGCATGCCAGTGAAGAAGTTAAAGGTGACAGGTCAAAGTTAGCTGACAATAATACCTACAGTGAAGAAATGTGTTAGCAGAATTGGATAAGAGTTTATTTTCTGACCTTATTCAGTTAATCAAAGGAAGATCATAGAATCATATAATAGTTTAGGTCAGAAGGTGCCTTTAAAGGTCATCTAGTCCAGCCCCCCTGCAATGGGCAGAGATATCTTCAACTAGATCTTCACAATCCAATCTGACCTTGAATGTTTCCAGGGATGGGGCATTTACCACCTTTCTGGGCAAAGCTATTCCAATGTCTTACCACTCTAATTGTAAGAAAATTCTTCCTTATAGCTAGTCAGAATCTCCCCTCTTTTAAAACCATTGCCCCATATCCTATCACAACAGGCCCTACTAAAAAATCTATCCCCATCTTTCTAATAGTCTCCCTTTAAGTACTGAAAAGCTGCAATAAGGTCTCCCTGAAGCCGCCTCTTCCCCAGGTTGAACAGCCCCAACTCTCTCAGCTTTTCCTCATAAGAGAAGTATTCCATCCCTATGATCATCTTTGTAGCTCTCCTTTAGACCTGTATGTTTGGATTTGAAACAGCTTAATGAAAATTGACATTTCAGGACTATGTAGTAAATATAACAATTTCTTGGCTCAGCTGTAATTTTCCAATTTGATGTTAAATTTATTGTATTTTTTTAAGTGTGTGCATAATTATGATTTACTATTTGTTTATTTTTAAAATATTTTAATATAATTGTTTATATTGCAAACATGCATGGAAGTCCTATTCTCCTAAGTATCATACACACACTCTTCCTGTACTGCAGAGTTTATAATTCAATACAAATGGATACGGAAAGATGAGGAAATATGACTAAATCATATATAACTTAATAATATATAATTTAATTTTATCAGTTATGTCAGATGCTTCCACCCACTTTTTAACTTACCCATTGTTGACATATTTAAAATAAAGTTAAGCTATGTTTTAGTATGGCTCAGTAAATTGGAGTTTTAAAAACTGCTCAAGGGTGAATAAAAGCGTGAAGAGATGTTTTGTGGTAGCAGCTGTGTTTTTGGGGCACAGCATTCTTTTGGAGTGACTCTTAATGGCATGTCAGAGTATTTGGATGAAATAGAAAAAGTATGAAATATCTGCTAAAATTTTCAGATGAGTGTATAAAAGAAATTGCTTCAGATCACTATCAACAGATTCTAGGTGTAGTTTTTATTTGTGGTATGTACATATGATTTTTATTTTCCTTTAAGTCTGAAATTTTGCAACCAGATTTAACCCATTTTTACTTCAAAAGTTTCATATGGCCACTTAAACTGCATGATTATCATAATAGAGGGAACATTGTCCTCAACTACTGTGGTAGTAGGTCATTGGATGACAGTTGTGTACAATATAATTGTGTTCAGGAATGTGGAGAATTAAATAAATTAATTTTGGGGGAGTAAGTGGAAAAGTTTTCATAATAGTGATTAGTTGTTTTGTAGAAACTGATGGTAGAGATGTTCAAAGAAATTAGTATTTGTTAATCAAAATGTCTTAAGTTGCAAATGCAAGATGTGGCTGGGGATGTGTATTCTATTGCCACCTGTTAGAACCAGGTGGGGCAGTTATCTTCTGTTAATGGACCACCTGTTAAAACCAGGTGGGGGCAGTTTTCTTTATCTCTTCCACAACCAATCCTCCTCCTGGGGAGATATTTTCTGTTAATAGGCCATTGAGTCTCACTGCATGACTGATAAAATGCTATCATCCCATTGGGAGATGCTCCACCCAGGGGGAGAAGCTAAGCATTCCTACCTGGATATAATCTGAGATTTAAAACACCACAGTCAGCCTTTTCCCACTGGATTCCCCGAGGAAGACCAGACCCATTTACACTATCACTGGACCTTCAGAGGAAGACTGCATCCTTTCTACAAGATCAGTGTTTCAACGGAACTACATCTATCACTCCAGGAGGACTGCAGCTACCATTTAATTGGACTGCTACCAACACCCTGACCAACAGGGTGTCAGGTCGTATTCTGACCCTGTCAGTGTTGTTTTGTATTACTGCATTTTTATTTTTATTTTTTCCTAATAAAAAACTGTTATTCCAACTCCCATATCTTTGTCTGAGAGCCTTTTAATTTCAAAATTATAATAATTTGGAGGGAAGGGGTTTACATTTTACATTTCAAGAGAAGCTCCTGCCTTCCTTAGCAGACACCTGTCTTTTCAAGCCAAGACACGAGAACTATTAGTTCCTCTTATAACACTCTTGCTTAATTTGTGATTATAATTGAGAGAACTTGTCGCAATTTGATTTTTCTTAGCTTGTGTACTTAAAAAGTTTTCCATCTGAAAGTTATATTTCTACCTCTAATAATAAAAAAATATCATTTTACCTGAGCCAGTCTTAATGTCTGCATGATTGTCACTGGAAATATGCACCCTCCAACTATAATTTTATTAATGTTCAAATAAAAAAATCATTAAATGGCATCTGTGCAATAGCAATTAGAAGACTTGGAAATAAATTAAGACTTTTGTTCACATAGTGTTATTTTTAACAAAAATTTAGCTGCACTACAACTTATTTTTTTAATAGCTCTTTTCACAACAATTTGTTTCTTGCAACTGTTGTAGTTTAGAAATTTGAAAACTTAATCATCTAATAGTTGGTCCATGTTTGTGGGTGGGTGGTTGCTTTTGTTAGCCGAGTTTTTCATTATGATAGAAGAACAAATGTAGGAAAGCACCTGATAAAGTGCTATTGTGAAGAAAATGGCTGGTTAGCTTTTGAGTGGAGTTTCTTTTTGGTCTGACAATAAATGCAACCATAGAGTAGATAGATAAAATGGGTGAGAAGCTGTTTTCTATCATTGGTGATAGTTAGATTAATGTGGGCTTCTTGAGGAAGGATATTTGTTTTTCACATGCTTGCTATGACTGATCTGTAGGGAGGGGGATTAACTGTAACCTTGAATTAAACAGACTTCTTCAAGTAATTGTGATTAGTTAAGCAATTTAGAGTCACAGAATCAGAAATTAGCTTGACTCAAAGGGAAGACATACAGTTTGGGGTTGATGGAGAGTTGTCATATCCTAGCTATTTCCTATTTACCCCCATTCACGTATTGGTAGGATTCATCTTTGACTAGCTCTGGTGGCTACATATGGAAGAGCAATCTAAAAGGCAATGTTTTTCATGTTGTGAATCAAGGTTATTCTTCCCTGCTCTCAACTTCACAGTGATAGGTAAAAATGTGAAGACTGGTGAAGAACTGAAATAAATGTTTCTTGGCTCAGTGATGATTTATCAGGGAAGATTAAATTGTTTTGTCTTGTGAGCAAAGGGACATTAGTCATGGAGATAAAGGCTGAGAACTTGCTGACAGCTGTTCCCCTGGTATGGTGTTTCATTGAACAAAAATGTTATAATTTTTGTAAAGTCTATTTAATTTGGTTTTCAATGTACTTCTTGCTTTCATAGAATCTATATGCTCATCATTGATGGGATGGTGAATTAAAAATGTGGGTGTTAGAATGATAGGTGCTGCTGCCTAATTCTTGTCCCCAACAAACCTCTCCTGTCAAAAAGCAAGTTGAGTTAACATTCAGGCAACACAGTCAAACCTCCACTCAACACTTACTGCAACTGGCTCAGTGATAGAGGCAAGAAAGGCTCTTTTGCAAGGTTTTATTCCAGCAGAGTAACACGGTAGCTGAAGGGAAACCCGGCTAGAAAGAGGAGGAACCACGTGGAGCAGGCAGCTTAAGAAGGGGAAGGAGTACAGGGCAGAGCTAAGGACTGGGCAGAGGGGACTGGCCCCCGGGGGAGGGGGGGTGGCCACCAGGGATGCCAAGCCAGTCAGGGGACAGGGGAAGGAGAAACCAGAGGAAGTTGTGACACAAAAGTCCATGGGGAAGTCTGTATTTCCCCCCTGGAGGGCTAACTCTATGGTGAGTAGTTACTGATGTTTCCAGGCCTGGGGACTTGGGGATTGACCAAGGGGGAAGAGTTCATAGGATACTACAACTCCTCTTTTTTTTCTTACTAAGAAGACCTCCCCAATGGACTTCTGCATATGCTTAACTAGACAGGGAAACATGACTAAGATGATAAAAACAATTATTACAATAAAAAAAAAACCATCCTTTGACAAAAGATGCAACCCATCCTGTCAAACCCCACTGTCCAAAGAGTTCATTGATCCAATCTGGGTATTTTTCCACCTTTAAGTCCTCTATTTGCTCCCTCAGCTTGTGGATGCTTGTATGGATGGATTCTGAGTGTGAGGAGATGTTGAGGCAGCACATCCCTTCAAAGTCTTGGCAGCCATGTCCATGGGCAAGCAGTAGGAAGTCTATGGCAGCTCTGTTTTGCAATGTTGCATGTCTGGTAGCCTCAGTGTCACTAAGCAGGTCACTGAGTGCAGTGGAGGTAGCATTTGCCTGCTTACTAAGCCAACACTCCAGGTGAGAAAGTTCACCAAGAGCCTTAGCTGCGGCCACCCAAGGTAAGAAAAGTGAGACCGCGACTCTCTTTGCTTTGTTCCAGTTATAAACTTGGCTATCACAGTTTTCA
>NW_005055490.1:0-648 GCF_000277835.1 Geospiza fortis
CCCAAAAGTGAGAGACTGTTGCTTTTTTTGGAACTGGGCAAACCATCCTTAAAAGGGAAACCCTAGAAGCAGCTCTGATCCATGCACAGTGGTGAGAGCACTGGACATGGAAAGAAGATATGATGGCAAATGTTCTCCGGGTGGTGCCACGTGTGACATGGAAACACAAGAGGTTTCAACTGTGTTTCCTGGAGAAGCCTATGGTACAAGAGGGACTCCTCTCTCCTTGATGAACTGAGAGTTGATAATCTGAAAGGTGGTAATGAACCGAGAGTTGATTATCTGAGGGGTGGTAACTTGATTGCGAATCCAAAGTTTTGTCTCACTGTGCTGTGTTGGGAATTTGGTGAGGGGAGGGGGAATGTTTTTGGAAGGTTTTCATTTTGAGTTCTGTGTGTGTTTCTTTTACATATTGTAAGTTAATAAAGTTTTTTCCCCCTTTATTCCTAAGTTGAAGCCTGCTTTGCTCTATTTCTGGTAACATCTCATAGCAGACACTAAGAAGGATATATTTTCATGGAGGAACTGGCATTGTGACAGCATCAAACCATGACACCCTGGGATCTCTCCAATTTTTGGAGGACATAGCCACTTTTTTATCCTAATTTCTCGGCCACATTTCCCTTCTCTCTTTCCCCATTGGCTGAG
>NW_005055490.1:1029-3209 GCF_000277835.1 Geospiza fortis
AGGTCACTTTCCTTTAACCCTTGCTATTGGGCAACTTCTGATACCCCTGTACCCTATATAAAGAGCTACTTTTGCCCAGCTCGGGCAGAAGAGCTGTCACTGGGAACCTTCACAGAAGAATCAATAAAGACACTCCTGTGGAACCTCACACAGCATTTCTCCTCTCTCTCCCTGCATCTGCCTGCCTAGGCACCCAGCAAGCTGAAGAGCTGAAATCACAGTGAGCTCATAATAACTAAAGAACTGATCTCACTTAAGCTTGCTGAGGTTGCCTGTGGCTAAGAACTGCTTGGGAGCTCAGACAGTCTGTCCCAAACAGGACTGTGCAATCCGGACCCCGTGCAGCCTGCTGGGGATAGAACTCCAGTAAAAGGTCGCAATATCCCAGTGCTAGTTTTACCTACCAGCAGACCCACAGGTTGTTTGTAAAGACAAATCCGCTATTCCTCTCACAGTGAACTATGAAAGTTTGATATGTTACTAATGTAAAAAGACACCACCTCTATACTGTGAAAAATGCATATTATATGATTGGCTCTTCACAAATATTAAAAGGAATACTATATGTGTTATGTTGGAAAGTTATGTTGTATTAATTTGTAGTGCTGTATTAATCCTTTTAAGTAGTGTGGTAAATATAGTTTTAGGATCTAACATAATATTAAAACAGAAACTATGCAATGCAAGATACTTTTTCTAACTAGTTTAAGGAAGGGATAAGATAATCAAGAAATTCTTCGCACAGAGATAACAGCAACAGACACCAAGATCTCAAGAGAAGAATTATTGCCTCCTTATCGGGAAGAAGCCGACTTCGAGGAGCCAAAACATTGATTTACAAGATGAGGGGGGAAGATAATAATCAGGAAACACCCTTTGTTTGAAAAAAATTTTTGAATAATGTATGAGATATATGAATATGCAACGGGCTATTGCTTTTAAGGGTTAATCCCTTGTTAGCGAGGTGTGCTTTTGTGTGGCAGAAAGAGCAGAACGTACCCAGATGTCTGGAATTCTTTGTTTTTTACTGTCTTTTAGTGTCCTAACTCTGATTGTCCAAATTCTTATTGCTCTAATTTTTATTACTATTTTTATAACTGTTCAATTACTATTAAACCTTTAAAAATTTTAAACAAGTGATTGGCATTTTTCACACATACAAACACCTTTGAATTTTTCTAGTAACAATCCTGTTAAAAATCAAAAATCACAGGTTACTAAAATCAGAAGGTAAATCTCAACACTGGCTGGTGCCAGGCAGGGGTGGCTGCACCCCCTAGCAGCAGCTTTAATGATTGATTGTAGTATAGATTTAAGTTTAGCTTAATAAGAGTAATGGCATATAAACATTGAAGGCTAAAACAAAAGAGATTTACCTATAAAGTACTAAATAGCTGTACGGAAAAATTCACAACAAAATTCATTGTTAAAAAAAAAAGGCAAGTTACAAGAAAATATAACCAGTTTGACCAGGGCTAAGTGTCCCTCCAGGCTTTAGATCTGTATCAAGTTTTGCTTTGGTAGCCGGGCTGCTCCTTCTAATGCTTGCAAGTGCTTGGGGGACTTCAACCAGGGACCATTGTGGGGGTGTCCTCAGTGACTCCTGTACAAAATTTGAATGCATAAAAATTCCCCACTGTGTTAACACATCCCTCCCCAAAAAAACACAGGGACAGGCAGCACAAAATGTTTAACTGGGGTGATCAGCCCATCAGGCCCTGTTTGCACCAAGTATTGGCTTTGCAGGCTTTCACTATTTCCACCCATATCGGAGAGTCCCTGAGGCACAGTCGTTAATGGCCAGTTGGCCTTTTGAGATAACAGTCACATTGGGTCCTGTATCAATAAGTCATGTTAGGAGTGTCTTTGCCTTTCATTGTCACTTTGCATTGGCATGTTGGATGCTGAGACCTGTGGAAGCAAAAAAACTGTGGAACCCCTGTAGAAGCAAAAATGCCCCTCCCTCTGTTCCTTTATCAGGGGTGCAGATAGGGGTACTGCCAGGAAAAATATGAGTTGGGCTATATGGCTCCCGGTCAGGACTATACAGGGCAGCTGGGGGGTCTGTGACAGTGGCCACAAGGGTTCTTGGATTGGGGAAGAGACAAGAATTTTGACTCCATGTTCAGAAGGCTTGATTTATTATTTTATGATATATATATATATTACATTATAACTAT
>NW_005055490.1:3345-9516 GCF_000277835.1 Geospiza fortis
ACCTGTTGCATTCCACAGCAGCAGATAATTATTGTTTACCTCTTGTTGCTGAAATTTCTCAGCTCCAGCAGGAAAAATCCTAAGAAAGGATTTTTCATAAAAAGGATGTCTGCGACAGGGGTCCATGCCATGAGTCAGTCAATAGCTCCAGGGAGAGCAAACAACTTATGCATACGCTGTCCAGGTGGTCTGAAAACTCCTGTGGGACTCAAATGAACAGATGAATCAGACAATGTTACTATGCTGGAGGTTGGCAGGTCCATTCCTGTGCTGCCTGGGGTGGCTACACATAGGTCAGCGACAGTCCAGCCAGGGCTACTTGTGGTCCAGTGAAGGCTGCTTGGGGTGGCGGCTGGGCTGAGGCTTGGCCAGCTCTGCGACATCAGCTGGGGCATCTGTGTCTTTGTGTGCTGCTGCTCCGTGCTTTGGCTCCGGTTTCCCAATATCGGATGACCTTCAAAATCATACTTGGAGTGACATTGATTAGCCTTCCCTTATGGCCCTGAGGGCAAATACCAGGAGTTTTGGATCTAGCCTCCCCCTTTTCAAAACAGTCCTTTTTTAAATGACAAGATTTCTGGCAAGTTTGGGGGTCCTCCTCCTTAAGGGTCTTTTTCTTTAGTTGCATCCATTTATCATGAGGGCCAGGAGGGAAGGGATCAGTCTCATAATCTGAATCTATCAGTCCTGGGTCAAAGGGCTCCCCCTCCTCCTCACTGCTTGAGCCAAGGTCAGCGATATAAACTCCTAATGACCGGGGAGAATGGATGCTTTCCCCTCCTTTGTCAGGGCAGGGGCGAGGCTGATGGCTGTGGGCTACTCTTCAGTATCAGAGGTGCCAGTTTCAGGTGTACAGGGAGAGTCAGAGCGAGGAGAGACAGAGAGGGGTAAGGGGCCAGCAGCATCTGGCCGCTCTCACTTTTTCAATATCTTAAAAAGTATTCACCAGGATAGGTAAAAGTGACTTAAGGTCTGCCTTTAGGATGGGGGAGTCATGCCTGCCCAGAAGGACAAGCATGGTTTCACAGATGTCTCTCTCTTTGGACATATCCTTTCCCATATTTTTAGTTTCCCTGGCTTACCTGTCAGTCGCAGAAGACAGGCGATTGTGGGCCCAAACGCTGTTCTCCCACTGTCAGGATCAGTTCCAGGGGCTCACCGACTGCCACCAGTCAGGCCGGTTCATTTCCTCATACGCGGCACCAATTGTTGGTGATGGAGAGAGAAGGGGAGACTGACTCAGTGATCAGAATCCAATATTATTGTGGGATACAAACACTTATATACTATTTCAGGGAGACTAGTAATGTGTACTACAATGATTAGGTTAAAATCACATACACAAACATATGCATATAGCAACATGTCTTGCTTGCAGAGTTTATTGGGATTTTCTTTTTCTGGTAAACAGGTCTGATTAAATCCTCTTGTAAACTAGATCTAATTTTCAAAGTTCCGTTTGCTTTTGCCAAGGCATCCTGTTATAAAATCTCTTATGTTAACCAGGTCCAAAGTGCACCATCTGTCTTGTGTCCCCCAACATACCTAACAATGCGTCTCGGTTTGAAATACCAGGTGTCTGCTAAGGAAGGCAGGAGCCTCCCCTGAAATGGAAAATGCAAACCCTCTCCCTCCAAATTGTTACAATTTGGAAATTAAGAGGCACTTGTGAAAAATGTTTTTGTGATTCGTGTCAATTGGCAATAAAATAGAGGAAGTTGTGGTAAAGCTAAGGGATATTGCAACAAAGCAACTAAATGCTTATATATAATAAAAAGCTTGATGCACTTGACAAAATAATGTAGCAGACACCGGTGTAAGGCCTCCCTCCAGACAACCACAAGAAGGACAGGAAGCCAATGACTGTTGTCTTTTATACATTACAGCAATACTTATACGTTACAGAATACATTACAACAGTTACATTACAGAATCCATCCCCTCCAGGGGCTTTTCCTGAAGCACGCAGCCAGAAGCATCTGCAGCTAATCCAGCAGTGATCCAATGAAGAATATTGCTGCTAAATTGCTACAGAGCCCTGGCATGTCCATAGCTTCAGAGTCCATCCTCTCGTTGTGATTCTCCAACCCTCTCCTGGGGTCTATCCTCTTCTGGGATTATCCCCTCCAGGGGAACTCACCATCTTCTCCTGGGACTCTCCTGGTCCTCACCCTCCCCTGGGGTCCTCTATCCTGGTCCTTGCAGCAGCCATCTCCTGGTCCTTACAGTCTTCTGACTCCTACTCTGACTCCACCCTTTCATGCTACTTGTTCTTAATTGGTTACAGGTGTGGTTCTTAATTGGCCCTGGCTGCAACTCATTGGGGGATAAGACTACATACTGTGCCCCCCTACAATTCTCCCTACAAACGACCACCTAGAAAGATTATGAAATTGCTGGTCCCATCTTATTGATATTTGCTGATTTGGAATAACCAAGCACATTGGAAAATGCTTTGTAGGCTTAAAAACAGTATATATACTTTGCTGAACTTGTAAGTGGTGTGTGTCGTAGGTGGAACAGTGACTCTCTGGCCACCCAGTGCTGCTTGCTTGCTTTCTTTAAAATAAAAGATATAGAAATAAAATTTGGTTTGGCTATTGAAATTTTGTATCATTAGCAGACGTTATTAATGCTAAAAATGCTTTTTCATCATAATCTATGTCCCATTCCTCAAGAAGAAGTTTCCATACTGGGAAACTGTACTGGGTGGTCCTGCATGGAAATAAAGTTTCCCATATCTTCGGTGGCGTTTTTCTTCTATTTTCAGTTTTTCCGTTTTTTTGTTTCACACAGGCCTTTGGTTGTTATTCTTGTAGCCTTTCCTATAGTATTGGCTCTCCTTGCCTTTTTCTTTCAAGTTTTTGCTTCACACAGCCATTTAGCTGTGACTTTTGCAGCCTTTGCTGCAAGGTAGGCTCTCCTCGCCTCTCTTTCTTTCCAGCTTTTCGCTGTGGGCACAGGCTTTGTAGGCACTGCCCTGTGTCTCTTTCTGCTGTATCCGTGGGTCAATCCTTGGACTGTTCATCCTCACAAATGAGGGCATCACGTGATATGTGGAGGTCAAGCGTGTGAGACGGCACACTTGGCAAACCTCGATTGGTCATCAGCAAAACAGTGTGATTTATTGCTCACAGCTTACTTTTATAGGAAATTCAAACCTCCCAGGTCTAAACAGTCATTGGTCTGATCTTTACGCACCCTTAGACTCTGAACCCGTCAAATGTTTGTACTTTAGGAGAGATGTTATTGGTTGAAACCTCTGTCAGTCAGCCCAGAGGCTGGTTTATGGAACTGGGCTGGGTTTCTTATTTATAACCGGATTAATGCTCAGTACAAATCAGCTTGTACTGTAACAATAGTAACTGAATTTATTGCTAACAAAATCATAGCAGGATAATGAGAAGTAAAACAAGCCCTTGAAAACACCTTCCTCCTACCCATCCCTCCTTCCCAGCTCTACCTCCTACACCAGCGGTACAAGGAGGCAGGGAATGGGGATTATGGTGAGTTCATCACCCTTAGCCCCTCTGTCTGGCTGCTCAGGGAGAGGAGTCATTCCCCTGCTTCACCATGGGGTCCCTCCCATGAGAGACAGTTCTCTGTGGATGTCTCTGACATGGCTCCATGTCATGAGCAACAGTTCTCTGAAAACTGCTGCAACTTGAGTCCATCCCATGGGTCTACACCCCTCAAAGAGCGGCAGTGTGGGTCACTCTTCCACAGGGTGAAGTACTTCAAGGACAGGCTGCTCCAGCATGGGAGCAGGGCCCCTCTCTCCGCAGGCCTCCCACAGAATTACAGCCTCCTCCAGACATCCACCTGTTCTTGCATGGGTTCCTGAGGGTGGATCTCTGCTTCCCCTGTGGACCTCTATGGGATGCAGGGGGACAGCCTGCTTCACCATGGTCCTCACCACAACCTGCAGAGGAATCTCAGCTCTGGCACCTGGAGCACCTCCTCCCCCTTCTTCTCCACTGACCTTGGTGTCTACATAGTTGTTTCTCTTGACATGCGAAGACAGTCTAAAACTCAAAGATAAAATTAGTTTTAAAGTATGTACATGTTTTTCTTTTCTGCCCTAGAATGTTACATATGCATCAAGTTTCACAATAGATCATTCCCTGGCTCCACTCCCTCTTCACTTCGTATGCTAATCATCTTATCAGTCCTTTGCACCTGTGCAGTTGTCTCTGGTGGACGTCTCAAGGGGTCTCGGGGGTCATAGGGGATGAAGTAAAGTTGTCTTCCTCAGGGTTGACTTTCTGACCCTGCTGCCTTGCGCATGCTTACTGATCTTTTGACCACTGTCCAAGCCAAGAGTCCAGATTCATCTGGTTTCAGGGGCCCAAGTAGCCTCGTTATCTCAGTATCCTTTCATACTGTATCCTGTTCTTGATAAACAATCTTCCCCTTATCAGGCATCCTTGCTTTCTTTCTTGCTGTTTTGCACGTAGTCCTTTCCTTTCTCACACAACCAAGGATGCAGCAAATATTAAGCAATGTCCATCATTTATGTGCCTATTCTTAATCAATACCTCCTAATTTCTGTGAATAATATATATCCTCTAGTTTCTGACCCAAGTTTCACCTGGACCCTGGCCAAGTCCTAGCCTTAACTAAAAGAGAAATTTTTCTGCACCAAAATTATATCCAAGTGACTTTCACTTGCCAGATTTAAACCTATAATAACTAAAACTCCTTTTAAGGTGAACTTGGAAATCTTACCCAGGAATGATTTTCTAACCTCTCACTTTAAAATTAAGCTTCCCAATTACTACAGACTATAAGTAATGGTACAATATTTAGGAAATTGATAATGCATTTTTTAAAATTGGCATTCTACTTTTTCATGTGCTACTAATTGTATCTATTATCTGATTTATTTTTACTTAGTATAAGTTTATTGTTTTGTTACATATTGTTATGCTTTTATATTGCCTTCATGTTCATACCAAGAAACACACGTTATTAAAACAAAAAAATTAGGGGGGAATATAACTCCTCCAGAACTTTACACTAAAAAAGTTTTTTTGAAAGTAAATCAAATCACATCAAATTTGATCCCTCGCCCTCCTTAAACACCCTTGGAACCCCAATAATTAGAGTTCCTGGGTTCTGTGAAATTGGATTTTTGTGTTCATTTTAAATGCATGTGAAGGAATCAGTTTAAAATGCTTCTCTCTATCTCCCTGTGTAAAAGAATCAAACTTTTTGGTACAATTGCATTTCTGGCAGTCTTTCTAAATCCAGTAATGCGGCTGCCATCAGGAATGTTTTTAGTTTATAAAGATCATGTATGAGCCTTTTAGTGAGTGGAGTTTTTTAACTAAAAGACTCTTTAGGATAGGTATGTATGTGATGATTTTGATAATAATTGTATTAATCATGATACCTTTCAATGTGTCCAGAGATTAATTATTAAGGCCATTAAAGGAGTGGTTTTGGTTGAAAAGAGAAGGGGGAGATATTGGGATACACAAGACAGATGAGGGACTTTGGACCTGGTTAGCATAAGAGATTTGATAACAGGATGCCTTGGCAAGAGCAAACAGAACTTTGAGGATTAAATCAAGATTGCAAGAAGATTCAGTCAGTCTGACTTACCGGAAAAAGAAAATTACATCAAGACTTCTGCAAGTAAGAGATGTTTAAAATGCATAAGTTTGTTTATGTGATTTTTAACTCAATCATTGTAGTAGAACATTACTAGCCTCCCTGATTCTTCTCTTTTCCCATAGTTCCTCTAGAGTTTGTGCTATAGACAGGACATATTTCTTGACACTGCCCTCCCCTTCTTCATAAGTGGCCATACTATTTGGCGAAATCAGAAAAGATAAACCAAGCATCATTTCATAAGGTGAAACCCCTAAGTCTGATCTGGGCTGTGTTCTGATTCTCAGCAAGGCTAGGTGTAGGCATTTGACCCATGACACTTGGGTTTCAATCATCAGTTTAGTTAGGGTTCTCTTGAGAGTTTGATTCACCCTTTCAACCCACCCTGAACTCTGTGGATGCCATGGAGTGTGTAATTCCCACTTTATACCTAAAGCTTGGACTACTTGCTATAGTATTTCTGAGGTGAAATGGGTTCCTCAGTCTGAGTCGATGTTATTTACTATCCCATACCAGGGAATGATTAGTTCTGTTGAAGATTGCATGTAAGATGTT
>NW_005055491.1:0-294 GCF_000277835.1 Geospiza fortis
AATTTCACCTTGATACAGCCTGTAGAAATAACTTGCCTTTGAGCTCGAGATGCTATCAGATGTTCATTTAAATTCAAAATAGACACTACACTTTTTACAACAGCATGACCTCATACAACCCACACTACAACTCAAATAGTACAGACTCAACTCAAACTTGAACCTGAAGTGTATGAAATAGGCCCCTACGTAGTGAAGAATGTGGGTGAACAACAACTATTGTTCAATCCAGAATGGTCTCTGAAACGTGTTGAGTTGCTCATGCAAATTAACATCTCAAAAATCCAGCCAGCC
>NW_005055491.1:1641-4147 GCF_000277835.1 Geospiza fortis
AGACAGAGTAAAAATCCCCCAGAGTAGAAGTCCATTTTGATTTAGGTGAAATGTACATCTTTGAGTTAAGTCTGTAATTTGAAACATAGCTATGCCTAGGCTCAGAGATTCAGTGAAGGACAGAGATAGAGAGACAGAGAAAGACAGATAAAGAAGAGATGGAAACTGCTGTGGGAGCAGGTCAGCTTGACCCAGAATTTCTTTCTGATAAAAAGAACTGGCAGCAAATGTCACTGCGAAATTCATAAAAATGAATATGTATGAACCTATTGTGAAATTGTATGCATATGCATTTGAAAGGAGGATAAAAGGAGATCTAGAATTCACAGAAATGTGCATGCCCTTTTAAGGAGAGCAATCTCCGCATGAGTCCAGTGCTGCAATAAACATACCAGCTCTTTACAACTTTTGTAAAGTTGTGGAGTTTTATCTCTTTCTCCGCGAAACATGGATTCTTAGACATTGCTATGCTTGTTCTGATCATGTCACACCATAGAGTTTATTATTCGTCTTAGCCACAACTTTATAAATAATAAAATGGGTTGTGTTTTATCTTACCCCAGTGATCATTGTAATGTGCTTTTGATCACAGGTGCGAGCTGTCGGTGCTCTTCTGGGTGTTCAGTCCAGAGCAGGTTTAAACAGTTCCAAAGAAAAAGAAAAAACACTGTCCAGGGAACTTCTCTGCCTCAGCTAGCTAGAAACTAACTAAAAGCAAAGGAGAGCTCTGTCCTGCCTTCTGTCCGTCCAAAGGAATGTGGAGGAGTGAGTGCAGTTTCTGAAAACAAATTGAGTGCTTCTTCTTCCCCCCCCCTCCCCTTCGCTCTCAGAACTAATCTTAAAGGTGCAAAACTTATTTCTGGGCTAAACAGACAAATGCAGATACAAACATCATAAAGTCACCCCAGGACAATCTGTCAAGCTCTTGACACAGTCAACATTTAGAAGTGGATAAAGTAAAAAGCACAGTACAAAAGTAGGCTCATGTCTTCCCCAAAACACATGCTTGCCAAGAGCGAATACCATGTGCTTGCAGTGTATATGATGTTTTGGGAGGGAAGAAATTAGAAAATTGGAAAATCGAGGTTGCAGCATGTCTATCCAGTTAGGATGGGCTTTGTTGGCACATCTGATGTGCTCTAATTCTGGACGTGCTTTGCTTAAAGCTAAAAAACTGGGCTTTCATGGAAACTATATTGTCTAGCCTGTAAGTTCCAGGAGGGAGAGGTGTCTATATGGATGGGTGTAGTGGTTTTGGTTAGTTAATTTCAGATTTCCCTAAGTTTGAGATTTTTTAACTAATATGTTGATGAGTATGGTGGGTTTCAGTGCTGGTTAATCGCTAGTGTACTTTTTTTTGGTTGTGAGGTAGGATTAGGAGAAAGGTAAAGCAGGCTTAAAACCTTTAAAAGGGTATAAAGAAAATTTTATTAAAAGTAATTAAAAGGGAAAAGGGTAGTAAGAATCAAAACAAACCCTTCAGAATACTTCTTCTCCCCCCCCCCCAACCTTTTCTTTTCCCCCTAATAATGTAAAGAAATAAACCTTAAAATTTTCAATTAGTTTACTATTTCTAAAATAGTCTTTCTTCAGTTTACTTAAGTAGGGAAGTCCCTCTTGTTAAGGTTATGGAGACTTCTCCACAAGAGGAAAAAAAATAGTTTTCTCGTGGTTTTTAATTTTGTCACGAATAACAGCTGCCTGGGGAACCTGTTATCATGAAGTCTCTTTTATCTTCCACAAGCCTTCCCACAGCTTGTTGATGGGTTATGTTAACTTATGGGGTATTGTTTTAAAGATGAGTTGTTCAAAGGTAAAAGTTCTTATTATCTATCTCTAAAATCATCTTCATCTCTGGGAATAGAGATCTGCTCCTGGAGGTACAGGATTACTCTTCTGTTTTTCTCTGTTTAAACTTCTTGTGGGATTACAGTTACTTTATTTTCTGCTTACTTTAGTATAGAGGCCTTTACTCGATATCTACAATTTGAACACTTTCATCTCTCCATAGTTTTATGTGTTATAGGGAAAAAGAGCTTTTTCTCCATAGTTTACAAGAAAATTTCAGCCCCAAGATCAAGGTATTTTCTCCTCCCTCTCATCTGGGACTTCTTCTTCACTGACCATGATGTTTTTATGTTGTTCCTTTACATGCTTTTATTTTGTTTCTTTCTCTCACTCGAGGGAAGATTGAAGCATTGAAAGGGTTGATATCCCACCTGGAGCCTGGTCGGGATGGTGGGAGTTATAATTAGGGAAGTGGTTCGGATTGAATCAGCCAGGCCAGAACTCAGCAGCAGCAACACACCGTGGGTGAATTCTCTTTGCCCCTGCTTGATGACTGTGGGTAGTTTCTACGGGAGTAAAATCCCGGCACTGACCCGGGGCTGGTCCCAGGGCCCAGTGGGCACGGCTGGGCCCCGGACTGGGAGGGGGGGGAGGGTGTAGCAGGCAGTTAGATGTTAGCAAGGCCGGCTCCATCCCCCCTCTCCCTGCCTAGTGGCTG
>NW_005055491.1:4295-9511 GCF_000277835.1 Geospiza fortis
CCGCCTTTAACATGTGTTTTTCACAGAGGTGTGTTCAGCTTCTCAGTGATTCAACAGACCATCAGTTACACAAAAAGCTTTTACCTCACTTCCCTAAATTTTCCTCCCATTCCAAACCACAACAGTGAGCAATAAGGTCTATGTGCACAGGTCTTGCAGTTACAGCCTTAGAGGCTGAAGTGGGATCATGGGTGATGCATTGCAGTTGACTCTACAGAGATTTTACACTTTCATTGCCATAGTGATGCTCCTCGGCAACGGGAAAGCCAAGGAACAAAGGTAATGTTATAAATGTAGGTAGTTAATTCATGCCTTAATAATAAAAATAGATATATTAAGAAATCTAACTATAGGTAAGGATTTATACAAGCCAGGGAGAAACTCTCGTCTCACATTCCAATGATAAAAGCAAATGAGAGGTCTCTATGCAGGACACCAAGCCGCTCCTGATTTGGACACAATGTGAATTATGAAAACACTCATCCTGAGGTGACCTCCCTACCTTGGACTCCTGCCTTTGTATAGTTGTACACATGTATAGACCCAACTTTGCATGTAAAGACACACAAAGAAATATGTGGTCATCCTCGCCCTGGGCTAAATAAACTGTATATAAGCTGGCCCCGGCGAGTGCATGGTGTGTCTTTGGGGGAAAGCTGACCTTGCGCCAGCCCGATCCCAAAGCACCCAGCTGCTGCTCCCGGGACTGATAGCTGACTTGGCTGTGGTAAGATTTTTGAAATTTATATTTTTGTCATTTTGTCTAATAAATTGTTGTCAATTTTTTTCTAAGGCTTTGAGACTTAGATGGGAAAAGTCAGTTTGCAATAACAGTGGGTTCCTGAAAGCATATCAAAGGCTGTGTTTATTCTTATAGTCTTTACAAAGGATTGTCCTGCTAAGGAGTTGAGTACAATTAATAGCACAGTGCTTTTTAGGGAAAACTGGAATAAACAGGGCAGTACATGCACAGGCAAGAAAGCTGTTGAGGAGCTGCTAAAAATGAGTTTTTCTTAAAACCTTTGTGTTTTGTAAAGGATTCACATGTTTAGTCTTTGTTAACAGGCAAACTGAGTGTGACCATCGGTAAATGGGTTGAATACAATATGCTAATGTAGCATTCAGTTCAAAGAAGAAATTATAATTTTTTTTTATCCCATAAATATTTTCTTTCAGGTCTAACAGTTCAGTTCCTTCCATTATTTTTTTCACCAGACCTCTTTCTTCAGTGTTCACATGGGCTGCATGTTTGCAAAGACATGCAAACCTTCCCTCACTGGACTTTGGTTTCTTGTAACAGAAGTTCCCCTAGCTGAATTCAAGTATGTGCAGGAGGAGCAACCTGAGGAGTTCTTCATCCCCTGTGTTTGGTCCTTGGTCTACAACTCTGCTGTGGCCCTGTACTGGAACCCATATGACATCCAGCTCTTCCCTCTGGACTCCAGCTGAAGGAGATGCCTCAGCCAAGCCAACTCAACTACATCTTCTCACAGAAAACAAAACTCCACACTGTGTTAATACATGACCCCTTCCAGTTTGCGTCCTCTGACCCTAAAGCTTATGGAGAATGAAGCTTAACTCTATTGAACAGCTCAATATCAACATTTTGGAAGCAGATTTCTATTGACACAGTGGCAACAGACTGGCATGAGGAACTGACAGTTTGTACGCAACCTGGTATTTATAGTCATATAACCTAGAGCTTGTTGATAAAAATGAGGCTTTATTCATGGGGTATGATGTTCCTACCAACCACAAACCTGTGAGGCATGGTAAAATGCCCCCTAGAGCAAAAAGGGTAAAAGGTGCTTTTCTGTGTCAAGTTAAGGCCAAAGAGAAAAGCTGCTTCGATAAAAAAACAAGAAGATAAAGAGGAGACAGTGAAATGAAAACAGAGACACCGTGGGAACAGGACAGGGACACAAGAAATTCCTTCTGATAATGAAAATTAGCAGCAAAAGTCACTGCGAAATTCATAGAAATGAATATGTATGAGCCTATTGTGAAATTGTATGCATATGCATTTGAAAGGGGGATAAAAGGGAGGACTGGGGTTCGCAAAGGTGCGCATGCCCTTTTAAAAGAGAGCAGTCTCTCTGTCTCTCTGGCCTGCTCCAGCGCTGTGAATAAACATACCACTCTATAACTGAAAGTTGTGGAGTTTTCCTCCGTGCAACACCTGATTGTTCTTTTAACAGCCTTAACAGGGTAAAATGAGGAAAGAGATTGTGGACTTTGTTTTGGAAGCAGCATTTGTATTTTTATTTCTTTCATGCAAGGCAGTTTCATTGGGTCAGGCATTTTACAGTCTGTTGAATTCTGCCATGGCTTGCTTGTTACCTAATCCTGTGCTTTCACTCACAGCCCTTCATTCCAGTGGCACTGTCAAGGCTGTAGTCCTTAAACTGGTGCCTACACTGTTATCCAAGTGAACTAAGCAAGCAGCATCTTAATCAGATTATCTCTGAGGCTTGATTTAGATGTTTGTGGGAGGATTTTCAATAACAAGTCTTTTTGTTATTGACAGGCAAATACTCTATAGAGGGCTAGAAACACCAGCTTTCAGTCAGGTCCTTTACAGACTTCTTTTACTGTGCTTCTGTGCAAAAGTTGTTCCTGGAAATTGAACACATAGGGAAGAAAAAAGCTGTCCAAAGAAAATAGTTTTAGGTTTAAAAAAAACACAGTGTCCTGTAAAACTGTGCATGATGGTGACAGTGTGTCATGGGGATCCTTGGCAAAGTTCTATGCTGAAAATTTCCTGTTTGCTATTAAAGGTTTTATGGCAGAAGTTATCTGAATTTCAGATAATTTATGGTAGAATTTATCTGAATGTAAAATACTTCTCTTTGTTGTTGTTTTCAGGTGTCCTTTCCTGATATACCTGTTTCTGCAGTGGGAAAAACAAAATACATGGCTGTTATGATCCCACTTCATACACCAAAAAAATGTTATGGTTCCCTGAAATAATGTTAGGGTCTGATTATTAAAAGATGCCTCTGCCTGAATTAAGGTGCAAACAAGATCATATGCCAAAGTCAATAGTATGGATTTTATTTAACAGTAAATGGCGGTCTTTTTCTGATCTTGGTGATGGGGGTCCCCGGTGTTCTTCTGGAAGTACCACTCTTATACAGTCCAAACCCCAGGAATCCATGAGGAATATGTGCCATTACCACAACTTGGGATGGCATGTGTCTTGGTTTGAAAGACAGGTGTCTGCCAAGGAAGGTGGGAACCTCCCTTGTAATGGAGAATATGAGCGCCCTCCCTCCAAATTATTATAACTTCGAAATTAAGGGGCTTTCAGGCAAAGATATGGGAAAAGGAGTAACACTTCTTTACTAGTATGTATAACAAGGCAAACAAATAACAACAATGGCAGCAACAAACAAAACCAGAAACCCAACAACAGCTTTCTGTTGGCTGTCAGGGACTTTCCCCTTTGGTGTTGTTACGGTCACAGCTGGCAGGGGCATTGTTGGCTCTCAGGCCAGGTAGGGCGGGTGCGATGATTCCTCCACGGCTGCAGGGGGTGCTGGGCGCGAGCTCAGTCACATCTCCCTCACATGGGTAATGGCGGGCGCAGCTGGCAGAACGGATAGAAAAGGGGTTTTCTTTACAAACCCCTGGGGCAGCCGATCCCAGTGCCCCGCTGGATGGCAGAATGAGCTGTAGCGGGAACCTCGGAGCAGCAGCTGGAATGGCATGGTAGGCTTACCCTGGGTAGAAAGTAAAAGATAGCAGAAACTGCAGCTGTGGCAGGAGCCAAGGTGTGTCCTGGCAGGCAGGAGGCGCAGGGCTACAGTGTAGCTAAAACCCAGAGAAGCAGCAGACAAATGGCAGGGCTGGGCAGCGACAGCTGGGGTCCTGAATGTGAAAAACACCCTTCGCTTTTGTTAAAATTTTAGAAGTTTAATAGTAATGAAAATAGTAATGTGAAAAGTGCATATTATGTGGCTCTATGCAGATATTTACTACATGTATTTTGTTGTATTGATTAGTAGTGCTGTATTAACATTTTAATAGTATGGTAAATGTAGTTTTGTAGTTAAAAGGTAACTTTTGTAGTTAAAATAGAAACTATGTATGTGGGGTATTTTTTAAAGAAAGGAATGAGCACCAGATAGCAGCAACAGGACACCTAAATCTTTCAGAGAAAGAGAATTTATTGCTCTCTTATCAGAGAAAACGAACTTCTTCCCACCTTGCTCAGTCATGAAGACACTGTTTAGGATTAAGAGGAAGAAGTTGACGATGACCAGACTGAATCCTTTGTTTGAATGGAATTTATGCATCATGTATGAGATGTATGAATATTCAATGGGCTATTGCTTTTAAGGGTTAATCCTTTGTTAACTGGTGTCCTTCTTCAGGCTTATGCTGCCCAGAAAAAGATACCCGGATGTCCATAACTCTTTGTTTCTGTTGTCTCATATTGCCTTAATCCAAATTGTCCAAATTATTATTACTGTAATTATATTACTATTTTTATAACCATTTTATTACTATTAAAATTTTTAAATTTTGAAAACAAGTGATGGGCGTTTTTCACAATTATGGTAGCAGAGGATGGTTAACACCTCACCTCCGGTGCTTTAGGAGAGTCAGGTTGAGGAAGGTGCGCCCTGCCCGATTTGGCAGACTCGCTCTGTTTCCCCTGGTGTGACCGACAGATGCAGGTTACGATCAGTGGACACAAGGAGGCAATAAAACAAAGAGAAGGGAAAAAAGCTCCTAAAAACTGCGGTAATTGGCCCTCTAAGAGTAGTAGTGCACATGAAGAACCCTGAAAGGAAATAGGATTGGTAAGTACTTTTTGGGGGGTCAGGTACAGGGGGGTGAACGTGTGTGAATGAGAGGTGGGCTGGTTATTCCAGACCTGCCAAGTGAGTGATGAATCTCCCATGCTGCATTTCCAACTTTTCGCAAGAAAATCAGCCAGTAAAGAGACGAAGCAAGTGATAAAAAGTAGTGAGTGAATTGCCTGGGGTAACTGGGACTGGGTCTCATCGAGGGGCTGGACCCCTCGGAGGTAGGGAGCAGTGCTTCCTAGCCCAATTCACGAGGAAACGGGACAAGAGGGGCCCCTAAAAACCTGCTGGGTTGAGGAATTTACATTCCAAGGGCATCCAAGGTTGAGCAAAATTCTGCCAGATTGAGGATACGCCTAAGAGCATCTGGGGTCCGACAACACAGCTAGATTGAGGGATAAA
>NW_005055492.1:0-3022 GCF_000277835.1 Geospiza fortis
CTTTGTCCCCTTTGTTAAACAAGCCACTCTCTATAAGAGGTCTGTCTTGGCCCATAATCTCTGCCCAAAAAACCACAGGGTTTTCCGGCAAAATGTCAGTCCAGGTGGGCATGAGGAAAGCTTGGGCGATGGCTCTGCCCTTAGACAAAAACCAAGGTGGGTCTATACATGCGACAGTTACAGTAATTTCATCCTTTGGTCCCACAGTTTGGACTTCTGGAAGTACTTACAAACTCTATGGTCCATTAACAGGGTCCCCTATGATTAAAATGTCCCTTGGTTTGTCAGAAGGTCCAAATTTACCAGTTGGAATTTGATAGATCTCCTTGTCATCAAGCTGGATGGAAAGGGCACTTACCAGCATGTGTCAGGTCCTTGCCTGAATGTATTGGTAGATCTCAGAGAGTCAGGGCTCCTTCTCGTTGTCACAGACGGTCTCTCAGTACCTTGACTTTCTGGGATGGTAAGGAAAGAGGGACGGAATGGCTTGGCATTTGGTGTCATTGCTCAGGGCCATCCTGTGCTCCGCTGGAAGTTTCCCTGGAGCTGCTGTTGAGACAGATGATGCTGGATCTGCTGGCAATATTGAAACTGGGGACAGTGTTTAAAATGTTCTTTACAGTCTAAGCATGCAGTGGAGGGACAACCAGTGGAGGGGTGTCTCTGTAAAAAGTCTTTATGTAGGCTTGTGATGGGTGCCTTACCCCAGGCGAGAGTAAAAAGGAACAGACTGCTGCTGTGCTTCACGAAAGTCTTTATTCTATATTCTTCTAAGATCTTCTAAAGGTGAGAGTTCCAAGGGGATACATTTTTATCTCCAGCATGGCAGCAGCAGCAAAACAGCAACAACCAAGTGGGATATTGAGCAGGCAAGCAGGCATCAAGCAAGCAAAAAGGGAGCAAGGCAAGGGAAGGGTAGGGAAGCAAAGGGAAGGGTCCCTGGCATACAGAAGTATAAGTTAAATATGATTAAAAGCCAGTGAGTTTAATACATGGTTCTAGTTTTTCTTTTCTATCCAATCACGTCCTAACTCTAGTGGTCATAAGATTTTACACATCACCAGAGAATTACTCAGAACTACATATGTATTTCTATCAGTCCTTCTTGTTTATGGGAACACTATATCTAAAAAATGTGAACAACAGACTAAGTTTACCTTTTGTTTGGGGCAGGGTAACCTTATGGAAATACCACTGCTATGGTAGAATTGTGCCCAAGGGCAAAAAGGCCTCTGCTGTCTGCTGCAGCTTGTTAGATACTCAAGGCACTTAGTATAAGTTTCTACTAAAAGCTAAAATCTATATTCTAAATCTATATTTCTATTTCACTTTGTAACTTCATATATCTCATTTTCTCCAGGGGTTTCAGTTCAATCCCTGTGCCTGGATTTCCCTCTGGGCCTGTGCCCTGAGGGGCTTGCATTCCAACACTTTATCACATTCCACCTTGAGGTGGCCTAGTTCATGACACTTATAGCATCTGATATTTTGTTTATTTTGGGCCACAAAGGCTTCAGCTACTCCTTTGCTGACTGCCAGGGATGCTTTGTGTTCTGTAGTTGTGAGATGGGCACAGGCCTCCACCATTTGCTGGATGGTGGGTTCAGGGTCTGGAGGCAGTGCTCTTTTAATTTTCTTGAATTCCTCATTTGCGTTGGACACTGCTAGTTTACAGTTTACTGAACAGCTCTTCTCTAGCCCGTGGGCAATCAACCTGCTTATCAACAGTGTCCTTTAGTCTGTCAATTAATTTAATAAATGTCTCATCAATACTCTGACGAATGTCAGTGAAACTTTATTTTGGGGTGGTACCATCAGGTGTTTGGAATAAGGCATTCTGGGCAGCATTTTTAATGTCCTCTAAAACAGCTGGGTGTAGATTTAGGGCTTGCTGCTGTGGATTTTCAAATTGTCCTTCCCCGCTCCAGGTGCTCTACTGTAAAATAAGCTTGCTCATCCTCAGATTTGTAATTTTTTACTAATGCTTTTAGTTGTTTATTCCAAATTGATTCCTGTAGCAGTCCCTACAGACATGAGCAAAGCTCCATGGAGAATTGAATGAGAGAATGAGACAGCAAATTTTACTTCCTGACCCCTTAACCCCCTGCCCTATAGCCCATCCCTGTAACCCTATAGGCTAGGACTTTAACCCTTACCATTGGTCCAAACTGAATCCTCTAAAACCCTATAAAAGGGGCATATTTTAGCCCACTCCTTAGAATGAGAGCTGACCGGGACCCCTTCGCACCCCTCTTCAATAAAGACATCTCTGCGGAGCGCTCATGTCGCCCATTCTCCTCTCTCTCCGTCTGCTGAAGCCTCTAGCCCTGGGCTGACCACTGCCTAGCAAGCAAGCTGAAATCCTGAGCTGAAAATCACTATAAGAGCTGATAACTACCCTTGCTTGCTAGCAGGCAGCCCTGCGTCCTGGCCTGAGCTAAGCCTGGCTATTCGGGCTCCTTGTCCCCCTAGGGATAAGGCTCCCGATATTAATAAAGGCCATACCAAGGCTGATTCCCACAGAAGAAGCTCTGTAGGTGAAAGGAGGAGGGACATGACATGCCGGCGATCATGGGGGACGAGCATATGAGCTGAGAAAGTTAATTGTAGTAGATTTTTTATATATGGAGATTTTTCGTCCATAGTCTTTAGATGCCTTGCATAATTCTTTGAGTTCACCATAAGGAATAGATTCCCACTTGGGGGCTCTCCCTCTTCTCTAAATAACTGGGGCTGTGAGGACTTGTAATTTTTGAGCAAAATCCTAATTAGAATCCTAAACTGCTTCCCTTTGAACTTTTTCCCAGTGATCCTGAAATTCACTGTCTGAATCTGAAGAGTCACTGTCTCTGGAGAGGAGGCAGATGTGCTAGCATAAGAGCCAGAGCTCCGGCTGGGGAACACTTGGTGCTTGGAGCTTTTTGTGTTTAAACTGGGATGCTTCTGATTAGCTTCCCTCCTGGTGAAGGGTGGGGGTGTAGGATGTGGGGTGGGACCCAGGGGAGCAGCAGCAGGACCCGGC
>NW_005055492.1:4071-7126 GCF_000277835.1 Geospiza fortis
AGTTAAGAAGCCTCTTCATTGAAGACTGAGACAGGCAATCCCTATGTGAAAAGGCCCCCTCACTCTTTCCAAGGACTGGGACTGAAACCCCTAACCTGGGGGAGGTGTGTGGGGGAGGCAAGCTAACCAAAGCAAGATGGATGTTGCAGGTGCGAGCAGTGGACCAAGAAGACAATGGTTCTCGCCCACCGCTTCTAATACCATTCTTTCCCCCAAAGATACAATAGACTACCTTTGATTTGGTTTCAAGATTTACCCCTTCCCCCATCAAAAAAGAGTATAATAGGAGTTCGGATGAACTGCAACCCTGAGATCTCCCCAGACGTGACCTGGTGAACTCCATCGGCTGGACATTGAAGGACTTCGCCATTCTACGTTTGGTAGCTATATACCTTTCTTTCTCTTCCTCCCTCTTTTCCTTATTTTTCCCCTTTTTCCCCAATTCCTCCCCAACGCATTTTGCTGTGGTTATTCAATAAAGGTGCATTTGTTTTGATTATCATTGCAACTCCCTGTGCCATGTCGGTTTTTTGCACCCTGAGATCAAATCCATGAACCATCACGAAACCTGTTCGTAAGGACGGATCATGACAACCTGCCTTGGGGGGAATACCCAATGCGGAGGCGGCACCGGCTGCCGGGGCAGGGCTCAGAGGTGGCAGGGGAGAAGGGAAGGCAGGAGGGAGATCCCAAATGCCATCTTGAGTGCCCAGGGCAGGAAAGTTTCGCACCACAGCATTCAAAATGGAAGATCTGGCCATGTGGCCATCACCATCTTGTCTCACAGAAGTTAATGGAAGTGTAGGGTAAAGAGGTGTAGGAAAAAGAGTTCGGTTAGAGCCCAGGTTGTCATGGCCAGTACCAGCTTGAGAAGGGGACGGGAGAGATCTCAAGGTGGCAGGAGGCAGGTAGCACTCCTGAGCCTTTTCTAGGTGATTTCCATCTCCAAACCTGTCCTGAGGGGACGAAGGCACAGGGACAGGGGGGTAGGAACACGATAACTGTGGTACAGAACTTTTAGTTTTCTCAGAACCCTCTCCCAAATCCTGAATCGCCTTACAGATAGAATGAAAAAGTGGCTAGAACTTCCCAACATGAAAATCCCCTTCAGTTTGCAGATGATACCTGTTTTTCCCAACCTTATCCCAAAACTCAACAAACAAAACTAACTTACATGTAACACCCGGAAACAATTTGAAGATCCAAAGAAAAAGAACATTTAAATCTCCCTTAGAGAACCTAACATTTTTTTTTACAAGGGCATTAGAGACTGGGGAATAAATTTTTTTCTGCTTAGTGGTTAGTTTAGAACCCATGAGCCCTCTCCCTCCTACGAGATAAAAAGAGGGAAAAAACCCCAAAAAGGTGACCTTCACCAGAGTTCACTTAGCACACCAGTGGGTCAAAAGAAAAATCTCGGAGGAGTCTCGCTGATTCAACCAGCCCACGAGGCTTTGGTCGGCCCCTGAGAAATTTGCCAGAAAATTGGCGTTTTTTATCTCGGGGAACTGGAACACTTGACTGCAGCTTAAAATCCAGTGGCTGGCCAGTGGAGACACTTTCAAAGGGCTAACTCAAAGCCCTACAGTCAAGGCCCAATTGTTGCGCCAATTGTTGCAGCGTAGGGGTTTAGATGGTGGTTGCTGCTACCTATTTTCCAATAAGCATCTCCTGTGGAAAAGCCGCTTGGGTAAGCATTCAGGCAAGGCAGTCAAGTCCACACACACCACACTCACCACGGCAAGCTCAGCGAAGAGAGGCAGAAAGGCCTTTTGTATGATCAGTTCCAGCAAAGGTTTATTGCATCCACCACACCAAAGGGAAACCAGGGACAAAAGACAGAAACATGTGCTCTGCACAAGGCTTAAGTAGGGGAAGATACGGGGGCGGTACAAAGGGAAGAAGGGGCCTGCCACCAGGGGGACCACAACCAATGAGGAAACAGGGAAAGGAGAAACCAGGGGAAGTTGGGACATATGGGGAAAGGAACTGGGATGGATCAGTGTTGTGCAAGACTCCATGGGGAAGTCTTTTCTGTTCGCCCAGGTGGGGAAACTCTATGGTAAGTCTCTCCAGGGGAGGGCTCTGGGGAATTCCCTGAGGGGGAAAGATCCAGAAGATTCCACACACATCTAAAAAGAGAAATCTAAACAGTCACTGTAGGCATTTAAACTTTTCTTTCTTGTTTACTTATAGAAGGATGTGTGTGTAAGTCTAGGTGTACAGAGCTAAGTATGAAGGATTAGACTCATTGTCTGGGTTTCAAGACAAATTTCAGGAGAAAACACCCTGGAATGAGTGTTTCCTCTAAGGACAAAGGGCTTCAATAACTCCCTTTTCTTCTGCCAATGAGAGAAATGGATACAGTGGGTAAGAGTGAAAAAAAAACCAACCTGTTTATTAACAAAAAGAAATTGAATAAATGCTAGATTTTGAAATTGTGGAACCTTATCTCCTGCAGAAACCCAGTAACAACAGCCTTCTCTTGTCTGCAGGTACTTTCCCCTTTGGTGTAGATACGGTTGCAGCTGGCAGGGGTGCTGGTAGCTCCCCAGCTGGGCAGGACAGGTGCTATGATTCTCCCACGGCTGCAGGGGGTGCTGTGGTGCGAGTCTGGCCATCTTTCTCCACATGGACAATGGTGGATGTAGCTGGCTGAGAGGGATGGAGAAGAGGCTTCCCTTTACAGCCTCACAGGGGCAGCCAATCCTGGTGCCCCCTCTGGATAGCTAAAGGGGCTGTAGCAGGGAACCTCGGAAGCAGCAAGCCGGAACAGCAGGGCAGGGTCCCCCAGGACAGCAAGCAAGAGGCAACAGAAACTCTGCAGCTGTAGCAGGGCCATGTTGTGATGCCCTAAGTTTTAGCTTTTATATTTTTCAGATTCTGTACTGCTTTAGTGTGTAGTTCTGACCTTCATATTAAGTGTTGGTAAGCTCTCTTCACAGAGTAGGTAGACAAAACAATTCATTTTCTAGCTTGGGACCAAGGACAACCGATGCAAGTTTCAGGCCCAAGAGCATAAACAACAGTGGACTGAAGAGAGAAAACAAGAAGG
>NW_005055492.1:7858-9482 GCF_000277835.1 Geospiza fortis
CGAAACATGGCAGAGAGAGACTCCCGACTCCCCAGGATTTCTCACTGGCGCTGGCTGGTCCCTGGGTCCAGGCCATGTGTAGGAGGGGGCAGCCCCTCGGAGGGAATCGAGTGCAGTCTCGGGTCCTGGTGGGGCATGCACTGGCTCTGGGCTTCCTGACAGCAGAGCAGCAAAAGAAGCTATGCCAGCAAGCTCAGTCAGTGCTGAAGCAAAAAACAAACAAACAAAAAAACCAAAAAATCAAAACAAACATAAAACCCCCAACAACAAAAAACAACCAAAAAAGAAGCAGGCAAAACCTTCAGAAACAGCAGGATGCCTGGTCAGAAATATCAGCCTTGTGTGTCCAGTCGAACAGCCTGCACCGGAAGAGGAAGGCCTGCCTCTTGTCCCGCCCCCAACTCCCTCCAGAAACCCCAACTTGGCTCCTATTCATCCCAATAGCCCCAGAGCCAAGGAGGATGGGGGGTGGGGTGGAGACAGCAGACGCTCCAGGCACAAACAAAACAAAACAGATCAAAACCCCCCAAAATTGTATGGGATAATAAACTGTCCCCAAGACACTCCTACATGTAATCCTGATACAAGACTTTCTCTTTATATGAGGTTCTAGTGATTCCTGGATCCTACCTTGGATGTGCTGTCTTTTGTACTACTTTCTAGTTAACAGATATTTTTGTAAATGTGAAGGTTAATTCCTACCTGACAGAGGCAGAAAGAACAGTTCTATTACTTTCTTTGCTGACTGCAATGAAAGAAAGGAAATATGCTTTTTTCCTTATTACCAAGCCACTTGCATCTATTAATAGGTTTCTCAAGCAGCAAGAGTGATAAATAATCTGAGTTCTCAGCCCCTTTTTTTCATGAATGTGGGTTGCTGGACCTTCTCTGCTGTATTTTAAATAAAGTGCTTTATGTATGGTTCACTTATGGAAGCTATAGGATTCAACCAAATAAATCTCTAGGTGCATTCTGCAGAAATCACTGGTTTCAGTATTCTGTACTTTTCAACGGATGCTCTCAACTGTTCAATTTAAGATTGGTAATACATTGTGGTGGGTTTTTTTAATGTAAAATGTATGAGAATTTTTTGGCAACATTTATGTGTCCTACTGTACCAGTGGAAAGTATTTTTGCACCTTACTGATTCAAGTGTGATAATAGAATTTTAACAGCAATCATAGAAGACATCTATCTGACATAGCATTCAGCATGTTTTTCAACATAATAGTAACTGCATAAACTTGATATTACAAAGAAACAATTATTTTTAATGTTTTTACCTTATAAATTAAGATACATCTTCAGTCTAAATATATTGCCTTGGTTTAAGACAATTTAAGGAGGTGGACACTAAAATGAGTTACCTCTCCTTATAGTTTTAAACAATCCCTTTCCACCAATAAAGAGAAACTAATGCAAGTAGATATAAGTGAATAAAAGAACAGTTTACTAAAAAGAAAAAAAAAGCAACAGGCAAAAAAATGTTATAGATACTGTGAAAAATGCCAATCACTTGTTTTAAAATTTTAAAAGTTTAACAGTAATAAAATGGTTATAAAAATAGCAATAAAATTAGAGTAACACAAATTTGGAAAATTAGGATTAGGACAATATGAGACAA
>NW_005055493.1:0-6963 GCF_000277835.1 Geospiza fortis
TCCCGTCCCATTCGTGATTTGTACATAGACCCCTGACCAGCGATAAATGGTGCTCCTCTCTGAGGAGGATTGTTAGACTAGAGGAATAAAAAAGAAGACCATGGACAATGCTATTGCCGGGGGCCCTTCCTGTTAATAGGAGGAATGGATCATCCCCTTCGTCGTCTGTACCTGATATCCTTGTAAGTAATAAGTAGCAACTTTAGGGGTTCCTGGGCAACTAGATGGGAAACCATCTATCTAAAACAGAATGGGACATCTTTTACCTGCTTGAGACAATTTTACAGGATAAAGGACTTTCAGACATCTCAAAACATGAACTAAAGGACTTATTAATCTGGGTAAAAACGAATACTCAATATATAGATTTGAAATCTGCTTTTACCTTTGATTTCTGGGACCAGATAAACTGGAAAATTTACAAACTAATCTCTTGTTGTATTGCATCTAGCTGTCCTTGCACTAGGTGATAGGAGAAAATGTTACTGAGTCACTGGATGGTGTGGTCCCCCTTCCTATCAGATGGTCTCTCCCCCAGGTGTCCCTTTCCATACCGGGTTCGGTGGTCTGTCCCATGGGTGGCCCCTCCCCATTGGCATCCCATTGGCCACGGTCCTCTTTCCTCCCCTGGGCACAGAACCCCACTGCAAGGGGACCGCACCCTCTTTCCTACCTGGGTGGTCGTACCACCAAGTGTCCTGTCTCAAGCCAATAAACGGATACCTGCACCCACGTGGGGAAGAACGCTTCTCGTCTTTTGTCCTTCGTCTATGCTGGTTCCGTGCTGGGCTTGAGTTCGGGCTGGCCAAGTTGGACTCATATAAAACCCAGAAAACCACGGAACCCAGCAATCTCTCTCAAAAAGGAAGAGACTTTGGTCAAACTAATGCCTGTCTCCAGAGCTTTAATGGAGACCTTTGAACAGAATGCTTGTAATAGAGACTTTCTTGAACACCAAAACAGAACACCTGGTTCTGAGACTTTAATTCCAAGTCGTGCTGGGCCTTCAGCCTCCTCTGGGGGGGATCTCAGGTTTTGTTTGGGGTTCCTTCCCTTCTCCTAGTGTGTCCAGGGTTTCTCCAGGCAGTGTGGACAGCACCTCGATCCCTGGGAAAGGGGAATGAGATCAGATTCCAGCTTCGGTCGTGTCCTCTGTTTTTTCCGGGATTCCCTGCATCACTGGTGTTGGGACAGGTTTTCCTCCATGAAATCATCCACCCCCAGAATTCCCAGGAAAGCCTTTGGGATTTTTGTTGCATTCCCAGAATGTGGGGGGTCAGGGGTCGTGTTCTGGGGAGGCTGGGAGTTGAATGGGTCCCAGAGATGAGAGTTTGGAGAAGCTTTACAAAAGAGGGGCTGCTGTTTCTGTGCTCTGCTCCACTTCCAAACAAGATGCAGCCGGATCTTGTTCTGAAATTGTGCAGGCAGGGTCAGCCAAGGGGACTCTGGATCCGCTCTGCCTGGCCGAAGGGCTGCAGGGTCACCCCTGTCACCGTTTCCCCTTTGAAGACTCTTTTGGGATTTTTGCCGCTGTTGGCTCCCAAGCCTCAGATTACAGCAGGTGGGAGGGCTTTGGATTTGGCTCAGCCTGCAGGGGAGCGGGCAGGGGGGAGGACAGAGGTGGCGGGTGGCAGCCAGGGCTTGAGCAGGGCAGGGATGGCTCTGCCCAGAGAGATGGATGGGCTGGAGGCAGGAGAGCTCAGGAAAGTTGCTGTGGAGACACAGTTCATTCAGAAGCCTTGAAGCCTGTCTCATTCACTGCTGGGGTTGGGGGGGTGAAGTATGCTGAGATTGCAGCTCAGACCTGAGAGTTTTACAGCCATATCCCTGCGGGCGGGAATACCATGTGGAACCTGCAACAGTTTATTGGAAAGCATCACAAATACAAATTCGGGATCTGCAGCTGGAGAGCAGCCCGATTTGTATGAATCTAAAAAGATCCTATTTAGTGAATCCAGACGTGAGTTAGCAGGCTCTGGCTTTCTTCCTGTCACCAAGAACTTGGAGCTCTCCTCTCCAGCCTCTCGTTCTGAAGTTGTGCAGGGGGTGTCTGTAGAGGGGGACTCTGGATCTGCTCTGCCTGGGCGAGGGGCTGTGGGGGTCACCCCTGCTACGGTTTCCCCTTCCCGGGAAGTGACCCCCTCAGATAGGGCTCAGATTACTTTGCAGTTCTGAGAACTCTTTTTGTATTAATTCCTGCCCCAAGCCTCTTACAGAGTTTTCACTGCTTTTAACTCCCCAACCTCCAGTTATAGCTGGTTGGGGGGGCTTTGGATTTGGCTCTGCCTGCAGAGGAGTGGGCAGGGGGATGGACAGAGGCCGTGGGCAGCAGCCAGGGGTCGAGCAGGGCAAGGATGGCTCTGCTCAGAGAGATGGATGGGGTGGAGGCAGGAGAGCTCAGCAAAGTTTCTGTGGAGACACAGATCATTTAGAAGCCTTGAAGCCTGTCTCATTTGCTGCTGGGGGGGGAAAAAGCATGCTGAGATCACAGCTTGGAGCTGAGAGTTTTCCAGCTGTATCACCACAGGCGGGGATACGGTGTGGAACCTGTAACAGTTTATTGGAAAGTGTCACAAATACAAATTCGAGATCTGCAGCTCGAGAGCAGCCCAATTTGTATGAAATAAAAAAAAAATAATTAGTGAATTAAGATGTGATTTAGCAGGCTCTGGCTTTCTTCCTGCAACCAATACAACACATTTCTCAGCCACTACCTCCAGCGGGGGGGGGTTGTTAGGGATATGGAGATCTCCCTCGCCCTTCTTGGCAGGGCTCCCGAGGAGGCTTGTTGCTCCTGCAACACTACTGCCAAGAGCTTGGAACTTCTTGGCAGAGTTCATGGGACAGCTAATTGCTGTGACAACACTACCTGTTCTTCTGCATCAGATACAGGAGTGATGAGAGGGAAAAACAAAACAGTCTAAATCAGAGGTAAATCTTCCATTTCAACAACCTAATTGGTCTAATATTAATCAAAATTTAGAAAAATATTTGGATTCAAATAAACAGCTACTTGCCTTACCTGTAAGATGGTCGTAATGATGTAAATCCATGATATGAAACTCTTTCTCACCATGATATAAAAGAACTCCATCAAGCTTTGAAAGAAAGTGGGTTCTCTTCTCCTTACTTTAGTAATGTGTTGAAAAGTATATTTAATTCTTATGACTTAGTCCCTGCTGATTGTCGAAATGTGGCTCCCCTGATCTTAACCAATTCACAATATCTTTTATGGGAATTGCAAAGGAAAAAAATTCTTAATAAATTGGTTGAAAAATATGAAAATACTCCTTATAAGAATATCGCTATTACCCAAGTAGAAGGTGATTCACCTTTCCATAGACCAGAAAATCAGGTGGTGGAATTGCCTCAGCCTTTATTCACAGATATTAAAGATGCTGCTAGAAAAGCTTTATTTTCAGTTGAGTCAGCTGGTACTCATGTAAATGCTTATACTAGTATCTGGCATCATTGCACAAGGATTAAATCATGAAAAAACAGTGCTCTACCCTTCAGAACATAAGGTGTAGACATGAAAAGTAAATGAAAAGTGGCAAACAGTAAACTTAAAATCTTGTGTTACTAAGAAACAACTAAGAAGCAATACTATTAATGCTCAAAATGTGTGTCTTAACACTAAACAAAGTATTTGCCGCTTCAAAATTCATCCAGGCACTAATCAAAAAACTATGCTTGAATATACTAGTAAAAGTTGTGTATGCTTAAGAAACATCCTTATCATATGTACAGGGTAAAGCATTAAGGCACGCTTATTGTCATAGGAATTTGCATTAAGTAAAAAAATGTACTTATTCCTTTTAGGAAAGGAGGGAATGAGACAGAGTGGAAAATTTCCAGAGCAGAAATCCATTTTGATTTAGGTGAAATGTACATCTTTGAATTAAGTCTGTAGCTTGCAAACATAGCTTAGTCTGACTGCCTGTTCTCACAAAAAGCCTATGCTCTAAGAAACTGCTTCAGCTGAAGGACAGAGATAAGGGATGGGGGGGGAGGGGCCTTGAACTCTGAAACAGACAAAGGCTGATATGGAAAGCATGGTCAACCTGACCCAGGAATTCTTTCTGATAAAGAAAAATTAGCAGCAAATGTCATGCAAAATCAGTAGACTGAATATGTACAAACCTATTGTGAAATTGCATGCAAATGTATTTGAGAGGGAGATAAAAAAGGATCTGGAGTTCCCATAGGTTTGTATGTCATTTTAGGGGAACGATTCCCACATGCATCCAGCTCTGTAATGAACATGCCGGCTTTACAACTTTCACAAAAGTTATGGAGTTTGTTTGCTTCTGCAAATCAAGTCCTTTTGTCTCTGCTGCATTGAAGAGGCAGAAACAGGGAGAAAAATTGCCCTAAAGGGGAGCAGGGAGGATGATAAGCTTTGCCTCATCCCAGCCCAGCCTGGGAGTAACCCCTGGCACAGGAGCTGCAGCCGGAAGCTCCCCTTCCCTCCTCTCCCCCTCCACTCCTCTCTCTCCTGTCCTGGGGACACAGTGGGTCTGAAGATCCCAGGATGCCACCTGCACAGCTCATGGCTGGCAGCAGATGTGACTCCAGGTTGTTACAGAGCCTGCAGAGCTCCAGGATGCCTCAGCCCGAATGCCTCGGGCTGCTTATGTTGGGGTGTCTGGGTGCCATATTGGGTGTGCTGATCTCTATGCCTGTCCTCTCCCAGCCCACATCACCAGAGCAGATCCTAGAGATGTTGGCCAAGGGCAATAGAAACCAGACCAGCATCACACCAAGGCCAACGGCACCTCCTCCCACTCCCATGCCATCCTCCACGTGAGTGCTGCTGGCTGTGGTATTGGTCCAATCAGTGCTGGAAATGAAGCTAGGAAGCTGCTGAGATAACATCCCAGGGTTGTCCCACTCAGCACTGAGTTGGGAATTACACACGCCAGGACTCTGTTGAAGTGCTCCCCAGTTTCTTCGTGCAAACTTGCCAGTGGATTTCAATTCCAGCCATGTACATCCCTGAATTTTCAGGGCTGTTACACTTTCCTGGGCAGATGGAGGCTCTGGCTATCACATCAGGCTGTACCTAGTCCCTCATCCATTGCTACTCGCAGGGGAGTGTGAAAAATGGTTTTGTGATTCATGTCAATCGGCAATGGAATCAGCAAATGCTTCTATCTGCTGTGTCGAAAATGGATGCATTCCTTGGGATAGATACAAAGAAGAGTTTTGAAATTGTCTATAGCCAAATAAAGCATCGAAATAGGGAAAGTATGGTAAAGAGATGAGGTAGCAAGACGACTGAAACTTAGAGTAAAATAGAGGAAGTTGTGCAATGCAACTAAATGCTTATATATAATAAAAAGCTTAACAAAATCATGTAGCAGACACCGGTGAAGGGGCCTCCTTCCAGACAGCCACAAGAAGGACAGGAAGCCAACAACTACCTGGAAAGATTATGAAATTGCTGATTTCAGCTTATTGATATTTGCTGATTTGTACTAACCAAGCACATTGGAAAATGCTTTGTAGGCTTAAAAAACCCCAGTATATATACTTTACCGTATTTGTAAGTGGTGTGTGCCGTGAGTAGAGCAGTGACTCCCCGGCCACCCAGTGCTTCTTGCTTGCTTTCTTTAAAATAAAAGATATAGAAATAAAAATCAGATTGACTATTAAAAATGTATATCAATTTGGTAACCCCGACGTGATGCCCTTGGATCTCCCCGACTGAGGCTACTGCGGGGGGCGCCTCACTTTTGTGGCCTGTAGAGGCCAATAGCCTAGGAGCTAATGGCACCAAGAACCCGGTAAAGAAAGCAGGCAAAGAATTGAGCTCCCTGAGAACTGCAGTTTAAATCACCTGTAATTCTAGTGCACGAAGATCCAGACGAGAACAGTGGGCTGTGAGTATCGTTCGGTTGGGTGGACGTGACAGTATTTGAGTGAAAGTGAGTGAGTGAGACACAATATTATTGTGGAGCAATCAGGGAATCCTTCTATCTGCCCTTCCATCACCCCTCGAGGGGCTTGGTCAGTGAAGGGACGAAGCTAATGGTGTGAGGCATTGGTCACGATGGGTCAGGGGAATAGTAAGACCTCTGGCTCAAGGATCCCCCAGAGAGTTTCCACGAGCCCCCAGAGAGGTTCAAAGGGCCCCAAGAGAGACTCAAGGTTACGAGGCCCCCAGAAAGGGTCTAAAAATGAGAAAGGGAGCAAATTGCCAGAGATACCCTGGACAGCCCCCTGGGGTTAATGATTGCACATTGGGATGCAATGCCCTGTAGGAAGGGAAAAAGTAAAGAAAAAATGGTACATTATTGTATGGTAGAGTGGACTAGGGAAGAAATTAAGCCTGATCATTTATATTGGCCAGTGTTTGGGTCCTTTGATGATTGGATGTGTCAATCTTTAAATATTTATGGAAATAGTAAGGAATCCTTTGATGAGGAGGAAAGTGATTATGCGGCACTTTGGAGGGGGTCCTCTGTATCAATAGCATTATATCCCCTGAAAACTGAAAAAAGGAGAAAGGCGGAGGAAAAAAAAAAACCTTGGGAACCATTAGACAATTTGCCCCCTCTTTATCAAGGGCAGGAAACTGCCTCCTCCCCTGAGAGACCTCGGAGCCCGACAGTTCCTCCACTATCACCACCATCTAGTAGGACTCTGAGCAAGAGGAGAGAACAACGTGAGGAAAATAATTCTAGTGGGGAGGAGGAAGATCAAAAGAAGAGACTATTCTCCCTTCGAGAAGTACCTATGGGAGGAAATGAAATGGGAACAGGGTTTGTAACAGTCCCACTTAATACTGGGGATGTAAGAGAATTTAAAAAAGAAATGGGATGGCTGCTTGAGGACCATTTAGGGGTTTCTGAGAGATTAGACCAATTTTTAGGCCCAAATAACTACACCTGGGATGAGATTCAAGCTATATTAGGAATACTATTTACTACTGAGGAAAGGGAAATGATTTGGCTAGCA
>NW_005055493.1:6973-9475 GCF_000277835.1 Geospiza fortis
GGAATGAGAGACTGGGAAAGGAGACACCAGCAGGGTCCACTTGGTGATCAAAAATGGGCCTAATCAGGAGCAGATTGGAATCACCAGAATGAGCAGGACAGATGAAATATGAGGGACCTTAGAGATAACATTATACAAGGGATCCAGAATGCCATACCTCGAGGGCAAAATATTAATAAGGCCTTCAGCGTGCACCAAGAAAAAGATGAAACACCTACAGATTGGCTTGAGAGGCTCAGAAAGAGACTGCAAATGTATTCGGGAGTGGACCCAGATTCCCCAGTAGGAGCGGCATTGCTTAAAACTCAGTTTGTGGCAAAATCATGGGAGACATACGATAAAAGTTAGAGAAATTAGAGGATTGGCAGGAACGAGGTCTCCAAGAGCTATTGTGGGAAGCCCAAAAGGTGTATGTGAGGAGAGATGAAGAAAAACAAAAGGCAAAAGCCAAGATATTTGTAGCAGCTGAGAGGGAAACTCAGAAGGGGAAAAGAAAGCCTTTGGAACGGAAGGACAAAGACCTAGGGGAGATTATAAGAAATCTCCCCAAATTAGAAACCCTGGAGATGGTCCTGCAGATTATCATTGCTTTTACTGTGGGAGAAGAGGACACACAAAGCAAAGCTGTAAGCAGCTAGGAAAAGATGAAAAAATGTTTGAAGAAGACAAATAGGGGTGTCAGGAGCTGTACATCTTGGGGACCAGAATATCGAAAGAGCCCTTGATAAAACTAAAAATAGGTCCCAAAGGGGAAGAAGTTACTTTTTTAGTAGACACTAGAGCAGAAAGATCAACTGTACAGCACCTCCCTAAAGGATGTAAAATTAGTAAAGAAACTGCTCTAGTTGTGGGAGCAAAAGGGGAACCATTTAAAGTGCCCATTCTTGAAAATGTTGAAATTTAATCAGAAAATAAGATTTTTTTGAATGATTTGTTATTGGTACCAGAAGCAGACAATAATTTACTAGGAAGAGATTTAGTTATAGCTTTAGGAGTGAATTTAGAAGTAAAACAAGAACTACAGGTACAGCTTTATAGCTTTATACTTTAACATCAGAAGACAAAGACAAAATTAATCTGAAGGTGTGGCACCATAAAGGGGAAATAGGAAAGCTGGAAATGGAACCCATTAAGATAGAAATAAGTCATCCAATAGTTCCCATAAGAGTACGACAACACCCTGTATCTTTGGAGGGAAGAAAGGGATTGAAGCCAATAATTGATGATCTGGTAAAACAAGGGACCTTAGAACCCTGCATGTAGCCTCATAATACTCCTATATTGCCAGTAAGAAAACCTGATGGCACATACTGGCTAGTGCAGGACCTAAGGGCTGTAAATCAGTGAACCATAACAAGGTTTCCAGTAGTAGCCAACCCCTATACATTATTAAACCAAGTATCCCCCACGAACACCTGGTATAGTGTAGTAGATTTGAAAGATGCTTTTTGGGCTTGTCCTTTGGAAGTAGGGAGTAGGGATTACTTTGCATTTGAATGGGAAGATCTAGAAACCAAACAGAGACAGCAACTTTGGTGGACCGTGCTCCTTCAAGGATTTACCAGAATCCCCAAATTTGTTTGGACAGGCCTTGGAAAAACTTTTACAAGTTTTTGAACTTTTGGATGGAATTAAGTTATTACAGTATGTAGATGACTTATTAATAGCAGGAGAATCAGAGCAGACTGTCCAGGAAGGAACCATTACATTTTTAAACTTCCTTGGAGAAAAAGGGTTGAAAGTATCAAGATCAAAACTGCAATTTGTAGAACCAGAGGTTAAGTATTTGGGGCATTCGATTAGAAAACGGGAAAAGAAACTCGACCCAGATCGAGTCTCAGGTATTATTTCATTACCCACACCAACTACAAAGAAACAAATTAGGCAGCTATTAGGACTATTGGGATACTGTAGACAGTGGATAGAAGGATATAGTGAAAAAGATAAGCTTTTATACAAAAAATTGACACTAAATTCTTTAAAATGGACCCTAGATGATGAAAAACTGCTTGAACAACTGAAAGATGCTTTAATGACAGCCCCAGTTCTGATTTTGCCTGATGTCAGTAGGCCATTTCAATTATTTGTGAATGTGTCAAACCAAACCACTAATGGGGTATTGACCCAGGATTGGGCAGGAAGCAAAAAACCAATAGTATACGTTTCAAAGTTATTGGACCCTGTAAGTAGGGAATGGCCAACATGTTTACAAGCTGTAGTCGCAGTAGCTTTATTAGTAGAGGAGGCTAGAAAAGTCACCTATGGTGGGTCACTAACTGTGTACACTCCTCATGAGGTATGAAGAGTATTACAGCAAAAGGCAGAAAAATGGCTCACCAATAGCAGAATATTGACATATGATGCAATTTTGATAAATTCACAAGAATTAGAGCTCAGAATGATGGGAGCCCAAC
Organism: Geospiza fortis; assembly: GCF_000277835.1. Classification (NCBI taxonomy): domain Eukaryota; kingdom Metazoa; phylum Chordata; class Aves; order Passeriformes; family Thraupidae; genus Geospiza; species Geospiza fortis. Next base: position 9,388 of record NW_005055493.1, read on the forward strand.
ATCAACGAACGCATTGGGGAACACGAGCATTAAGCAAACGCTTTTGAAAATTTTTTGAGTGTATAGGAATATTTGATATAGCAAAACA
>NW_005055494.1:0-435 GCF_000277835.1 Geospiza fortis
ATTCCTGCCTTTTCCAGCCCCCAGCCCCTCCTCTCCTCACCACCCAGGACACCCGGGACCCCTATTCCCAGCCATCCCGGGTTTTCCACCTTTTGCTGGGAATGGGGATACCGGGGACCCTTGGAGCTCCCTTTCCTGGATGCAGGAACCCCCTTAGCCCAGCCCGTCCGCCCTCTGCCCACCGCAGCCTCCCCTTTTCTCAGTCCTGGAACCCCCAAAGCCCGTTCCCTGCTCTCCCAGCTCTCCCGTTCCCCCTTTGGTTCCCCCGTGCCCCCCCAGTTCTCCCGTCCCTGCGTTCCCTGCCCGTGGCGCTGTCGGAGCCCGGCCCGGGGTTCCCCCAGTTGGTGTCCATGGGGTCCCTGGCTGGGATCCCCTTCCAGCGGGATCTCGGCACAGCCAGAGCCGACACCACGCGCGGCACCGGCACGGGGGCAC
>NW_005055494.1:2252-2772 GCF_000277835.1 Geospiza fortis
CGGGGGCTGCGGGAGCGGGGCACCGAGGGTGTGGCTGCTGCTGGGGGAGGAGGAGGAGGGAGGGAAGGGCAGCGATGGAGGGGGAGAAGGAGGTGGTGTTAGGGAGGAGGAGGAGGAGAAGGAGGAGGAAGAGAGGGTTGAAGCAGGAGAATGAGGTGGGATTAGGGAAGAGGAGGAGACGAGATGGAAGAGGAGTAGTGGAGAAGGAGAAGGTGGTGGGTTTTGGGAGTAATAGGAGGAGATGGGGGGATGGAAGTTGAGGGATGATGGAGGAGAGGGAGAAGGAGGGGAAGTAGGAGAAGGAGGTGGGGTTAGAGAGGAGGAGGAGGGGGGGTGGAAGAGGAGGGGCAAAGGCGGATCAAGGAAAGCAGAAGGAAGCACTCAGTCCCCCCCGTGGGATCATCGCCCCCCACATCGCACAGGTGAGCGGGGAGGTGGAGCTGGGCCCAGATTATCCCGGGGGGTCTCTGCGTTGGGTGTTTGGGGGGATGTTTGGAGAATGAAGAAGTCCACGGCTGAG
>NW_005055494.1:2996-4463 GCF_000277835.1 Geospiza fortis
AACCGCTGCAGCCCAGAGCAGAGAATGAGGGGAGAAGGGAGCCCGGGAGCCCGAACACCCCCGGGTAAGGGACGATCTGAAGTTTCATCATTTGCCTCACGGCCCTCGCAAGGACAGAGACTCAGACCCTCAAGTCCCTGACTGCAGTTCTGGCCTGGCTGAGGTGGATGCCTGCCAAGTGATTGTTTGCAGCTCTGCTTGCTGTGCCCACGCTGCACTGCTTGGGGCAGGGCCTGGCAATGAGCGGCTTGCTCTGTGCGCTTACAGCTGCTTCACAATCCCTGCTCACCACAACAGCCCATGAATTTCCCACCTCTGGGCCAGATGCCACTGGCTTTAATTTTGGTGATCCCCCACAGAAAATCCCTCATCTGCCTCACAACTGCCATCAAGGATGGAGATTGGAGCCACCTCCCAAGGACTGAGACTGAGACCCTTAAAATTCTATCCCGGGGGTGCTGGGCTGACTGGGGCGGGATGCTCGCTTAGTGCTGCCTGCAGGTGTGTTCACTGGACCAAGACTGGTTTCCCATGGCAACCTGTCCTGAAACAATGGGCCCTGCTCACTGCTGGGACTGGTTTGTCCTGTTTGGAACTGGACTGTCTGGACTTGTTCCCAACTTTTTCTCCACTGTCCTGTACCTGTTCCCTCAACTAAAAAAGACCCCTGAGTTAACCAAAGATTTTGAGATTCTTCCCGATGTAACCGGACAGATATATTGTCTGCAAAAGGAGGATTTCGTCTCTCCACTGGTAGTTATTCCCTCCCCCCCTTCTCTATCTCTCTCTCTCCTTTATCTCCTTTTTAAACCTTTTATCACATTTGCTGTGGGCACTGAATAAAAGGTGCATTTGTCTGGATCAATACTGAAAGTCCCCCTGCAGTATGTCTTTTGCACTCTGAGATGGGTAAAAGGAACCATCACAACTCCCGCTTGTACCAGGGGATCATGACACGCCGGCAGCCCTAAATGGGGAGAGAAAAGAGGAGGGAGCTTTTGGCATTGCTGGGACTGCCAGTAGCCTGGGCAGGGCGGGCACCGAGGAGAAGGGGGACCCCCAGTCCAAGTGTGACCCCAGCAGCTGGGACAGGGGGGAACCACCAAGCACCAAAGGGGAGGGCCAGGGACGGGGAACTCCTGGGAGGCTTTTTCAGGGCTGAATCTTGGTGTTTGGGAGGTTTTTCTGTAGCCCAGGTGGCCGGTGACTTGTAGAGATGGACTTGGGTAAAGGGACCTTCAAACTCAATCTGCTCATCCCTTGTTTTCCCCAAACCAGGATTTCCCATTCCTAACCCCTGGGAGGCTGCGAGGAAGAGGAAGATGCCCCGGGACACTGAGGCAGGTGAGGAGGAAGTCAGTGCCCCTTTCCCCTCTGTGCTGCTCCATCTCCCAGCCCAGCCCGGCCCCGGCTGCAGCACAGCCCTGGGGGGATCTCCTTGCCCTTGCCTGTGGCACGGAGGCAAAT
>NW_005055494.1:4659-6327 GCF_000277835.1 Geospiza fortis
GGAAGGCAACGGGGAGGAAAAGGCCCGGAGATGCCGCACGAGGAGGGGCTGCAAACGCAGATGGCGGGGATGTGAGGGGGAAAGAGCCAGCCTGGGCCGGGAAGGCGGCCGGAGATGGAGCCAGAGCTCGGAGCTGGTCCTCCATGAGCAGCTCCAGGATGGGGAGAAGCCCCACAAGTGCGGGGAGTGTGGGAAGAGCTTCAGGTGGAACTCCGACCTGATTGTTCACCAGAGGTCCCACATTGGAGAATGGCCCTACGAGTGTGGGGAGTGTGGGAAGAGCTTCAGCCAGAGCTCCAGCCTGATCAAGCACCAGAGGACCCACACTGGGGAACGGCCCTACGAGTGTGATAAATGCAGGAAGAGGTTTCAGACCAGCTCCAGTCTCTTCCAGCACTATCGGATTCACAGAGAGGAGAGGCCCTTCCAATGCCCCGACTGCGGGAAGGGATTCAAGCACAACTCCACCGTCATCACCCACAGGTGAATCTACACTGGGGAGAGGCCCTATGAGTGTCCCCAGTGTGGGAAGAGCTTCTTACAGAGCTCTAACTTGACCAAACACCAATGGAGGCACCGGTAAGGGAAGCCCTGTGAGGGCCCCGAGTGCGGGAAGAGCTTGGTGCGCTGCTCCAGCTCCATCCCCCACTGCAGGAGGCACTTTGGGCACAGCCCTGGTGAGCCACATTCCCTGTGATCCATGTTGGGAACACACCTGGCTGCTTCTCCTTTTGGTTTGGCCTTAATTTTTTTTCTCTTCTCCGTCTCTCTGCAGTCCAAAAGCAAACAGGGATAGATCTGTCACTTCAGAACCACTCAAGTCCCAGTGAAAACAATTGATTTTTAGCCCATCTCGGGGGGTGCCTGTGTTTGGGGTTTTTTGGCGGGGATGTTTGGAGCTGGCAGGGCTCCGAAGCCGAGCTGCAGATGGCCCTCAGGGGGACATCAGTGGGTCCCTACACTGGCAGTGGCTGCTCCCAGTATGTGAAAAATGCATGTATTTTATGATTGGCTTTTCGCAAATAGTAAAATGAATATTATATATCTTGTGTTAGAAAGTAATGCTGTATTAATTTTCTTTAGTACTGTGTTAAATATAGTTTTAGGTTATAAAAAATGTTAAAATGGAAACTATGCTATGTAGGCTTCTTTTTTTAAAGGAAGGACTCACAGCGAGATAGCAGCCAGAGGACACCTAAAACTTTCAGAGAAAAAGAATTTATTGCCCTCTTATCAGAAGAAACAAACTTCTTCCCACCTCGAAGGCGCTGTTAGGATTCAGAGGAAGAAGTTGACGATGACCAGACAGAATCCTGTATTTGAATGGAATTTATGCATCATGTATGAGGTGTATGAATATGCAACAGGGTATTGCTTTTAAGGGTTAATCCTTTGTTAATGGGTGTTCTTTTTCAGGCTCGTACTGCCCAGAAAAAGGTACCCGGACGTCCATAACTCTTGGTCTCTGTTGTGTCATATTGTCCTAATTCAAATAGTCCAAATTATTATTACTCTAATTGTATTACTATTTTATAACCATTTTATTACTATTAAACTTTAAAAATTTTAAAAGCAAGTGATTGGCGTTTTTCACAATTGTGGTAGCAGAGGATGGTTACTAACACCTCGCTGCCGGTGCTTTAGGAGAGTCAGAGTGGGGAAGGCGCG
>NW_005055494.1:7741-9451 GCF_000277835.1 Geospiza fortis
TGTAAGTAGTTGAAAGAAAAGTGGTATTTAAGTTGTTAGTAAAAAGTGAAAAACAGAAGCAGGGGACGAATAGATAGAATATTGAAAAATGAGACAGAAATCCAGTAAGGTGGATACAGGAAAGAAAAGCAGGAAAAAATTACCAACAGAAATACCCCAAGATAGCCCTGTGGGAGTTGTCTTAGCAAACAGAAATACAACTCCTTGCAAAATACAGGGTATGCAGAAGTTGATGAGAAAAAACATGCAAACTTGTGAATTACATACTTTAAAAAGAGCATTAGAATATTTAACACAAAAGAAAGGAGTTACATATTGATTCAAGGTATGCCTTTAGAGTAGCACACAGGGAGATTACTTAATTCAAGAGGAGAAGGATTAGTATATGAGAAACTTATTTTAGAGGTTTTAGAGGCATTAAAATTACCTAAGAGAGATAGCTATATTACATATTAAGGGACACCAAAAGGTAAAGACCCAGAAATAAAAGGAAATAATTTGGCAGATCAGGAAGCTAAAGATGCAGCAGAAAATGGAACTGAAAGAGTTAATATTAACTCCAAATGAAGAAAAATTGGACATTCCAAAGTTTAGGGAAGTAGAGAAAGAAGGAATTAAAACAAGATAGGTGGTGAACAAGATAAATCAGGGAAATAGAAACATCTTGATGGAAGACAATTAGATAATAAAATGCTTACTAGGGAATCGTAGAAGACATGTATCAAAAAGCCCAGTGGGATATTCAGGCTTTGTGTGATCCTTTTTTTTAGGAACTATGGGTGCATTGGGATTTTTGGAGTAGAAAAACAAGTAACTGAAAGATGTATGATTTGCCAAAGGAAAAATAAAAGGGTGATGAGAGAAACAACATGAGAAGGTTGTGAGTTAGCTGGTCGACCATTACAAAGTATCTAAGCAGAAGTTTGGATTTGTTAAGCTCTGGATTTACTTGTAAGAAACCGTTCATTCCAGAAGAAAAAGGAATATATCACATGCTGGGGTAGGGGGGAGATTGTAAAAAAATAACATTTTTCAAAGGCAATAAAAGAAAAACGGTAAAAGTATAAGGCTGGGAACAAAATATTACCTCATCCATTCCCATTCGCTCATCCACCTGTTCGCAGCTGCACCACCCCCCCAGCCTCTCTGCCGGTTCCGGCACAGTCCATCTGTCCCAGTCCGTCTGCCCCAGTCCGTCTGTCCCAGTCCAGCCATCTGGCCCGTGGTCGCTCCACTGGCCGTGCAGGGGATGGGGGTCTGTCCTGCCATGTGCACTGTGGTCACCGCGCCGACTGCACCGAGGGGGCTTCCCGGTCCCATCTGCCCCGTCTGCCCCATCCCCGGCTGCCCTGACTATGGTCAGCTCCCGCTGCTGCAGCCGGGGGCAGGCGCCCGTTGTCTCTGCCGGATCAGCCACCGTGAGCCATGTGGGAGCTGAGATAAACAGGGCAGGAGACTTTTTCTCCTTTTAATGCGGGAGAAAGGCTATAGAAGATAAAAATCGAAAAAGAATGGGATAAAAGGATTGGTCTATTTCCATTAAGAGAGGTTCCCATAGCAGGGGGCAGACTGGGGTTTGTAAATGCTCCTTTGACTTCGTCTGAGGTCTGAAATTTTAAGAAATAAATAAAAGGGATATCTGGAGGATCCCATAGACATAGCTGAACAATTAGACCAAGTTTGAGGTCCAAACATTTATACTTGAGAAGA
>NW_005055495.1:0-2620 GCF_000277835.1 Geospiza fortis
CTGCACAACTTCTGAACAAGATCCAGCCGCATCTTGTTTGGAAGTAGAGCAGGGCACAGAAACAGCAATCCCTGTTTTGCAAAGCTGCCCAAATTCTCATCTCCCAGACCCGTTTGATTCCCAGCCTCCCAGAACAAGTCCCCTGACCCCCCAAACTCTTGGAATGCATCAAAAATCCCAAACATTTTTCTGGGAATTCTGGGGGTGGATGATTTCGTAGAGGAGCTGGGAGGATGCCTGGCCGCAGCATCAGTGACTCAGGGAATTCCGGAAAAAGCAGAGGACACAACCAAAGCTGGAAACTGATCTGATTCCCCTTTTCTGGGCTTCGGGGTGATGTCCACACCTCCTGGGGAAACCCTGGACACACCAGGAGAAAGGAAGGAACCCTGAACAAAACCCGAGATCCCCCCAGAGGAGGACGAAGGCCCAGCACCACTCAGAATTAAAGTCTCAGAACCAGGTGCTCTATTTTGTTGTTTGAGAAAGTCTCTGTTACAATCATTCTGTTCAAAGCTCTCCATTAAAGGTCTGGAGACAGGCATTAGTTTTAACAAAGACTCTTCCTTTTTGAGAGAGACTAGATTGTAAATTTTCCACTTCATCTGGTCCCAGAAATCAAAGGTAAAAGCAGAGTTCAAGTCTGTGTTTTGCGTATTCACTTTTACCCAGATTAATAAGACTTTTAGTTCATGCTTTGAGATGTCTGAATGTCCTTTACCCTGTAAAATTATCTCAAGCTGGTAAAAGACATCCCATTCTGGTTTAGATAGATGGTTTCCCATCGTTGCCCAGGAGCCCCTAGAGTTGCTACTTATTACTGACAGGGGTATCAGCTACAGACGGCAAAGGGGACGATCCATTCCTCCTTTTAACAGCCTGGGCCCCTGGCAATGGCACTGTCCATGGTCCTCTTTTTATTTTTATGTTCCTCTAGGCTAGAAATCCTCCTCACTGATGAGCAACTTTCCCAAAACCCTCTGATTTTAAGGACTCCTACAATATACTACATAATATATATTTTAATATATGTAGTGTAATAAATAGAATATATAAAATGTATCCTTGATCTTTTTCTAAGCCAGCAGGCCTTTGCAGTGAGTTCTGAGCCAGTGTGTAGTTCTGCTGCCAGCCCAAATCTGCGCATTCCTTGCCCAGCCTGAGTGCAGGTGGGGCATGTGCTGGGCATGGCTGGAGATTTGCATGGCCAAAATCCTCCAGCATTTACACCTGCTCATGGCTTTGGGTGGCACAAATTACAAGACACCCATCTCAGTTGACAAATGGCATTTCTTACAAATTGCTACACCAGCGCTGACAACACAGAAGTATACAGATCTCAGTTAAAGTTAAAAAAAAATTAATTAATTGTCACACCACACTATTTAAAAACATACAAATAACAACTTCTGTTAACAAAAACTAATTTTTTGCAAACCTCTACAAACACTCACGATACACAGAGATCAAGGGAAAATTAACAATTTATTCATATTATGACAAGCATACAGCCCATACAGAAATACAAAAAATATCGGTATCTCTCTCTAATACCAAGAACTCAACAAATAGAATTACACCACAATACAACTCCATAGACATTTAAATAGAATTGAATATATATACAACTATCACAATATACAGATGTGAATATAAATTAAATGTTACATATTACTTTCCAGAAACAGATACATAAAACAAACCTATTTATAAAGAGACAAAGAGCACTAGCAATCTAAATATCTGTACAGATGCATTGATACAAATATACAGCTACACATCTGGATATATATGTAAATATAATATATGTAGAAATAGATCAATATACAGCTAAAAATATAAAACCAGACATATATACCTAAACAAATACCAATATAGCTATTAAAAAAGACATATACTGAAAACTACATCAATACAAATAGATACCTACAAACTGTATACTTAGGGAAATCTAAACACAGATATTACAACATACATAAAGAACTAGATACATATACACACAAATATGTAACTGCAAACCTGTATGTATGTATATATGTACATATATACATACTAAATTCATAAATATAATACCATATGTACAGAAATATGTCTGTACAAATAGCAGGCTCCATATGTACATAACCATATAATAATCCCTGTCCAACTGCAAGTCCGTATGTATCTTTAAACAGCGCTCCAACCAGAGGGAACCCAGCTGTCCCATCTTCAAAGCCTCTCGCTCGGTCTCCTCCCGTGCAGAGCAGCTCTCCTGGACAGGGGCAGCAGATGGGACATCTGGCAAGCAAAGGGAACACTGAGTGAGTATGGGGACGTTTCCCTTAGCAGCAGCTGCACTTCCATCAGGGAGGAGGCCTGATGTCAGAGCCTCCCCAGGAGGGTGGGAAAGAGAAAGCGGCCGAGCGGGCCAGGCTGCGGTGAGCGCAGCCGCGGCGGGACTGTCCCGCAGCCCCGGCAGCCCGGCAGAGCCGGCACAGCTCCCGGGCCCTGCCGGCACAGCTGCCTTGCCAAAGAACAGCCCCTGTGCCAGCCGGGGCAGCTGCGCTGAGCAGCCCCAGCACGGGCAGGGCCCGCTCCTGCCCCGCCGGGCAGTGCCCACGGCCACGGCCCACGGCCGGCC
>NW_005055495.1:3115-9436 GCF_000277835.1 Geospiza fortis
CGGGCGCCGCCCCCCCCGCTCCAGGGCCAGCCGGGTCTGCAAGTGCTGCTGCGCCCGGCCCGGCCGCCAGCTCGCACCCAGCACAGGGACAGGGCACACAGGGGGCACCGGGGGAAAAGCAAGAGGTGAAAAAGGCAGCCGAGGGGGGAAAGAGGGACAAATGCAGCCTAGGCCTACACAGCTCAATCTATGCATCTAAACTTCCACATACCCCTAACTAAATAACTACACACATTTCTAAATCTATATCTAAGCATCTAAATGTAAGCGTCTAATGTAACTCTATTAATATATAAATGTAAATCTCAAAATCTAGAAATTTAACTAATTCTATCCCATCTATAACAATATAGATCAATTTAACTGTTTAGATGTATATATATGCATATATAAACATACCTCTATACATCTATAAATGAAACTATATGGATATAGAAATAGAATTGTAGAAATCTATAAATCTGTGTATGCACTAAGGGATTCCACCTGCCCAATGGTCACAGGCTCTCCCTCTGATCCTTCTTCCCACACAGGGCAGCCCTCCTGGCAAGGCAGATCAGCTGGAAATCTGGGAAGCAGAGGGAACACTGGGTCAATATTGGCCTCTGCGCACTTTTCCCTTTGGAAGTAACTGTACTTCTATCAAAGTCTGTAAAAGACGGCCAGAAAGGCAGACTCTCACTTGGCAATTTGAAACCTCCTCTTCAAATAGCCAGATTCTTTGCAAGTGTTGAAAACTTCTGAAGTTTTGAAGTATCCCAATAAACTCAAAGCCCTCACAGTGCAAAGGGCTCCCAGGAGAGCTTGAAACACAGACAATCCCAGCTGCTACAAAGAAGCCCAGCCTTGTTCTTTCTCTGGGCTGGCAGAGAGACCTCAGTCCTCACTGAAATGGCTGAAGCTGAAGGTGCTGGGAGCTGAGTTATGAACTAGCACCGTTCCCTGCCATCTACAACCTGCCCTCTGCAGTGAGCAACAGCTCCTTCGAAACAACCACCAGCTCTGGGATGAACAGCTGTGTGACAAATGACCAGATAATATTGGCTTTGGCATTTATGTATTAGCTTATGCACGTTGTTAGTGATTATAAGGATTGAAAAATAGCATCAGTTAGAACTCTTTTAGCTGCTTGTTAAAGTAATATAATCTATCAGTTTAAGTGTGCACTGTGCTGCTCATAGAAATAGTAGTGTGATCAATATAATATCTATGCATCACTTAGAGAAACAATCATGGGGTGAATGTATTGTGTTACAGGCCTTAGCAAAACATAAGGGGGAAAAAAAGGCTTGTGTGTAACTAAAAACAGTGCAAGGCCATCCACTGACCAACCTGTCCAAGCGATAAGATAACCCTGACACAAACCAGAGCGCCAGAGAACCATTAGAGAATACCATGTTAAATTTGAGGACATACTAAACCCTTATCAGCAGATGTGAAACAGCAGGAAGGAGACACAAGAAGAAATAAAATATATTGACCTGACCCACAGGATGTCATGCAGTAAGCCAGATTGTGGGAGACAGCCATGGAGAAGATGAACCTGGAATGCCTCACCCTCACCTCACCTGGACCCTTGGATTTTCCTTCAATAAACCCTCCTGGATCTGCCATGTGAAGAGTTCTCTCATCACTCTGGTGAGGCGCTGATTTCACCGTCTGGGCTCAGGCATCTGGGGGGCTGGGGGAGTTGTCAAGGCAGCCCAAAGTGGAGACGCTCTCGGCGCTGCAGGCACCCCGACAGCACCTGCCTGGAAAAGCTACTCTGGCCACCCGGTGCTGGTGCCTGAACAGGGACCCTGGGAAGGTGTCCAGTCCTGCTGAGTGTCTCCTGAGAGTCCACGGATCTGTGATTCTGCATTGTCAGGAAAAACGCATCGTTTGGGGCCACATCCAGGAGGAGCTTTTTCCTTTGTTTTGTGAGGACTGTTACTCCTGGCCTGTTGGCACCCCTTTGGATTTTTCTGAGTGAAGAATGCAGCTTCGGAGGAAGCTTCCAGAAGCCAAAGGACCGACAGGAACCCCCCCAGCCCCTCCCAGACGCCTTCCTTTCACCTGTGTGTCACCACACATGGCTTCGTCCTTTTAAGTTATTTCTTTTGTCTCGTGGGGGGAAGATTTTGGGTTTGGGGGAAAGATGGGTAATCGTTTGTCCCCAGCCCAATGAGAGTTCTATGTCCAAGTTAAAGCTACCCTGGTTTTAGGAGATGTTTCTTTTTCAAAGAGGGACCTCAAATCTTTTGTTCACTTTTTGTTTGAACATTTTCCAGAGATTACTCATGATGACATTTCTTTGGTTTCATTGTGGGGGAAGGTTGGGTGAAGCATTTATGATATACAAGTTAAGGGGAATTACAAGGTAGGCAAGTTTAATCCTATTTTAGATTCAATTCTTAAGATAGTAAAATCTAAGTGGGAAAACAGGGTCCCCATTTCTCCTCTCCCGTGTTCCTCCCTCTCTGATTCTAACCCTACTTCCCTATGAGTGGGATGGGAGCCCAATCCTGCCCACAGGCACAGGGCTGTCACCTACCCCCTGCTGCCTCCCACCCCACTCAGTCCCTCTCTCATGCTGGACCTGGCCACTCCAGTCTGAGCCTGGTCGACTCCCTCGTCCCTAACTCCCTGGTTCCCAGTTCAATCCCCAGTTCTAAAAGTGTTAACTGTGAAGTACAAAATGTCGCCAATCACACGGTTGGGTGCCCAGATTATTTTCCACAAAATGGTACTTCTCCTCCTTCACCCCCTTGCTTTCCCGCCCCTCAACCTCCTGTCTATTGTGCGCCAAGCCCCACCCCTGAATCGGGTCCCTTCCCTTTGGCGCCAAATGTGTGGATGGGGTCACTGTTGGGACCAACCCCTTCCATCCCTTCCACCCCTTCCACCACACCCTCGGGTGAACCTCCTGTGGGTTGTGCCGGCCTCCAGGAAGGCCATACCCCAGTGGGTTTGTCAGGCCCACCACCAGGCCATGCCCCTCCCTCTTCAGCCTCTTCCAATTCCCACGCCACCAGAACCGGAAGTAGGCCTGGCCAGAAGCAGGCCATCTTAGCCTGCCGGGACCAAGGCACCAGGTCCCACCAGTCAGTCGGAGACTCCGCACCATAGCCTGCCTGGTCTCATCCTCTGAGGAGGACGGGAACAATCACACCCCTGGCAGCACAATCAAACCGGGAGGAAGCTGGATGCGGATCAGGGAGGAAGCCTTACGGGAGGGTGATTTGGGCTTGGTGCGAGACCTTGATTGTTTTGCGGCACCAGTCATTGTAAAACAAGGGAGGGATCCGCAGTGGGAGCAAATTCCTTAAACTGAAGTGAAGGAATTGAGAATGGCAGCCAAAGATTATGGCCACAAATCACTTTATTTTAAAAATATTCTGGACATAACTTTTACTGGAAACATCTTAATCCCTCATGACTTGGGATATATTGCCACTGCATTACTTTCTCCCACAGCGTTTTTATTATGGGAGATGCAATGGAGAAAACTGTTAAAGCCCATTCTTTCTAAAAATTATTTAAGTGCTGTGCTAGGAGAAGGGGAAGAAGGCCTTGAGGATTTAGCAGGGGAGGGGGAGTTCTCCAGAGCAGAAGACCAGGTCATGCTACCCGCTGGTGTTCTAGATGATAACAAAGCTGCTGCAAAGACTGCTCTTTTAAAGATCCCTGATGGAACTACCCCCCTCCAGAACTTTTCTTCAATCCACCAAGGGATTGAAGAGACATTTATTAAGTTTGTTGACCACCTCTGAGAAGCCATTGAGTGCCAAAATGATAACGTTGAGGCCAGGGATGAGCTCTTTAGGAAAATGGCCATGACCAATGCCAACGTAGAAACAAAACAATTCTCAGAACTCTCCCTCAAGAGCCTGAGCCAACCATCCCCCAGACAGTCGATGCTTGCACTAAGGCCTCCTCTCTCCAACACACTTTGGCATTGGCTGTTAGTAAAGGAGTGGGGCAGGCAAAGGTGAACATAAACAATGTGAGGTGTTTTATCTGTGGACAATTAGGCCATTTCCAAGCTAACTGACCTCTTTTGCCCCCCAGACACTTCAATCAACCACGTATGCCTTCTCCAAGAATGCCTGGAAATTACCAGCCCCCATACCATTTGGGAAATGGCTGGCAGAGCGCGAAGCGGCCTCGCGCCGAGACACTAAATGGCAGGCCGTATTGCCAAAGTCTCTCTCTTTCTCTCTGTCTACCATCCAGGAGACCCAATTCCTGGACAGCTCATTTGCCAGGATTGGAGCCATGAAGAGGGACTCAGGTTCTTCAGGAGAACCTGCGGCCTGAACCAAGACACTTGTTGGATTTTATATAGCTCTGTCCATCTGCTATTTGCTGATGAGGATCTGGTAAGGGTCTCTGCAAGATACTTGGGTCCCCCTCACCACAACTGCATCACCACCGTGCTCCTCCTTGGAGGCGCTTGTCATACACCGCACAAGCTTATCATCCTCCCTGAAGTAGTAACTATTGATCCTGGGAATGACATCACTGTTACAGTAAAATGTTACAACCTCCCCTATACCCTGTGCAAAGGGTCCCCCTTTGCCCAAATGTATATCCCATCTGGACAAGACTATTTAGATGATGATAATGACTTTCACAATTACTTTTCTAAGAGTTCAAGTAAAGAAAGACCGCTTATTTCTTCTGTTGTTTCCCAAAAGGGAAAGTCCATCAAACTGAACATGGTGGCAGACACCGGCATGGACGTTACCATCCTTCCCAAGGCAGAGTGGCCTCGTGACTGGGAGTTGGTGCTTCTTTGTGCCACATTTTCTGGCATTGGGAGAGCCGTCAATTCTTTGAGAAGCAAACACCTGGTAAGCGTGGAGGGACCTGAGGGGCAGATTGTCACCACTCGGCCTTTTGTTGTTTCTTCTGACAACACCTCCCCCCTCTCCACTGGAAGATCAACACACTAGTGTGGGTGGACCAGTGGCCCCTCCGAGAAGAAAAACTGACCCGCTCCATGAATTAGTGGAAGAGAAAGTGCGCCTGGGACATCTTGTACCATCCACTAGTCCCCAGAACACCCCTGTCTTTGTTATTAAAAAACCCAGCAAAGGTAAGTGGCACCTGCTCCGAGACATGGGCCCCCTACAACCTTCCCTCCCCTCTCCCTCCGTGCTTCCCTGAGATTGGCAGCTCGCAATCCTTGATATCAAAGATCGCTTTTTTAACATCCTGCTGTACCCTGGAGGTGGTCCCAGGTTCGCGTTCTCCGTCGCATCTGTCAACCATAAAGAACCCTTCAAAAGGTACCATTGGGTCACTTTGCCTCAGGGAATGAAAAATTCCCCCGCGCTCTGCCAGACTTTTGTCGCACAAGTACAATCTCCATTGCGAAAGATGTTTCCAGAAGCTATAATCCTACATTACATGGATGATGTATTAATCTGTGCTTCCACCAAGTCTTACTTAGACACAGCACTTTCCAAGACTGTCTCAGCTATCAAAAGTGCGGGGTTTCAGATAGCTCAAGAAAAAATCTAAATGTCGAGCCCGTGGAAGTATCTCTGTTTTTTAATTATGGGAAGGACCATCATGCCTCAAACTCTATCCATCAATGAGCACCCCCAGACATTAAGAGACATGCAAAAGTTGTGCAGCATCATCATGTGGATCCAACCTCTCCTGGGCCTCACCACAGAAGAACTGGCATCGCTCTTCAACCTTCTACAAGGAGACAGCGACCTGGCTTCCCCATGCTCATTAACGTCAGAAGCCTGTGAAGCTTTGGAGAGAGTTGCCAATGCCATCAAGCACCGCCAGGCACATCGGATAGACCGGGCCCTCCCCCTCAACCTTGGTATTTTTGGTAAGTGCCCAGACTTCCATGCATTGCTCTTTCAGTGGGATGATACTTCAAAAAAACCTAGTCATCATCATCAAGTGGCTTTTTCTGCCACACCAACCACGTAAAACAGTTACCACCCCACCAGAAGTCATAGCCAAACTAATTATTAAAGGCCAACATCGTCTCCGGACCCTCGCAGCTTGCGATCCGGTGTGCATTTACCTTCCTTATACTTTGGAACAATTGGATTCTCTATTACAAACAAATGAACATCTGCAAATTTCATTAGACAGCTATCCCAGACAAATTTCAATTCATTATCCTAAGCACAGACTTTTTAAAGATTCACTGAATTTGGCCCCAAAATCCTATAAAAATAAAACTCATATTAAAAACGCTATCACAGTGTTCACTGATGGTTCAGGCAAACACAAGTCAGTGTTCACCTGGAGAGCCCTGGACACTCAGAAGTGGGAGTCTGGTGTCCAAGTTGTTGAAGGTTCCCCCCA
>NW_005055496.1:0-1102 GCF_000277835.1 Geospiza fortis
TGCGGAGAGTGTGGGAAGAGCTTCAGGAGGATCTTCGACATGATGAAGCACCAGAGGATCCACACTGGGGAGAAGCCCTATGAGTGTGGGGAGTGTGGAAAGAGCTTCAGCTGCAGCTCCAATCTGATTACGCACCAGAGGATCCACACTGGGGAACGGCCCTATGAGTGTGGGGAGTGTGGGATGCGCTTCAGCCAGAGCTCCACCTTGATCAAGCACCAGAGGATCCACACTGGGGAGAGGCCCTACGAGTGTTCCAAGTGTGGGAAAAGGTTTCTGAGCAGCTCCTATCTCCTCCAGCACTATCAGACTCACACAGAGGAGAGGCCCTTTCAATGCCCTGAGTGCGGGAAGGGATTCAAGGACAACTCCACCCTCAACAAGCACCGGCGCATCCACACTGGGGAGAAGCCCTACGAGTGTGATAAATGCAGGAAGAGGTTTCTGAGCAGCTCCACTCTCCTTCTGCACTATCGGATTCACACAGGGGAGAGGCCCTTCCGCTGCCCTGACTGCGGGAAGGGATTCCAGCGCAACTCCACCCTCGTCACCCACCGGCGCATCCACACCGGGGAGAGGCCCTACGAGTGTCCCCAGTGTGGGAACAGCTTCTCCAGCAGCTCTGACCTGACCCGACACCAACGGAGGCATTACTAAGGGAAGCCCTGCGAGTGCCCCGAGTGTGGGAAGAGCTTCGTGCGCTGCTCCAGCTCCATCCCCCACTGGAGGAGGCACTTTGGGAACGGCCCTGGTCACTCACATTCCCTGTGATCCATGCTGGGAACACAGCTGGTTACTTCTCCTTTTTGTTTTGCATTAATGGTTTTATCCTCTCCCTCTCTATACAGTCAAGGAGCCAAGAGGGATGGATCTGTCACCTGAAATCCCAGTGAAAACAGCTCAATCTTACCCCAAAATTACTCAAACCCTCCTCAAAAAACTCAGTCCCATGCCAAACTCAGTCGATTCCAGAGCCACCAGGCTGAGATGCGGTTGGGAGGAGACTGGGAGAAGTGGGATCCCATTTTGGAGCAGTGGGATGGGGATTGTGTGGGGCTGGGTGTGTGGGATGTATTTGATAGCAAATAAAACTCTCAGACTT
>NW_005055496.1:1874-3638 GCF_000277835.1 Geospiza fortis
AGTGCCCCTTTCCCCTCTGTGCTGCTCCATCTCCCAGCCCAGCACGGCCCCGGCTGCAGCACAGCCCTGGGGGGATCTCCTTGCCCTTGCCTGTGGCACGGAGGCAAATGCCATCGTGTCCTTGTCCTTCCTCGCCCAGAGCAGGAGCTGAGCATGGAGAGCAGGGAGGACAAATGCCCGCGGCAGAACCTGGTGGAAGAGGCCGTTTTGAGCGGCTCCACGGCGCAGGAAGCCAACGGGGAGGAAAAGGCCCGGAGATGCCGCACGAGGAGGGGCTGCAAACGCAGCTGGCGGGGATGTGAGGGGGAAAGAGCCAGCCTGGGCCGGGAAGGCGGCCGGAGATGGAGCCAGAGCTCGGAGCTGGTGCTCCATGAGCAGCTCCATGATGGGGAGAAGCCCCACACGTGTGGGCAGTGCGGGAAGACCTTCAGGGCGAACTGCGACCTGATCAGACACCAAAGGATCCACACTGGGGAGAAGCCCTACGAGTGTGGGGAGTGTGGGAAGAGCTTCAGCCAGCGTAACAATCTGATCAGGCACCAGAAGATCCACTCTACAGAGAAGCCCCATGAGTGTGGGGAGTGTGGGCAGAGTTTCAGGAGGAAATGCGACCTGATCAGGCACCAGAAGACCCACACTGGGGAGAAGCGCTACGAGTGTGGGGAGTGTGGGCAGAGCTTCAGATGGAGGTCTGACCTGATCAACCACCAGAGGATCCACACAGGGGAACGGCCCTACGAGTGTGGAGAGTGTGGGAAGTGTTTCATTCGGAGCTCCCACCTGATCAGCCACCAGAAGATCCACACTGGGGAAAGGCCTTTCAAGTGTTCAGTGTGTGGGATGTGCTTCAGCCAGAGCTCCGCCCTGAAAAAGCATCAGAGGAGCCACACAGGGGAGAGGCCCTACGAGTGTTCCAAGTGTGGGAAGAGGTTTAAGATCAGCTCCCATCTCCTCCGGCACTATGAGAGTCACACAGAGGAGAGGCCCTTCCAATGCCTTGAGTGTGGGTTGGCATTCAGGCAGAACTCCCACCTCCGCACCCACCAGCGCACCCACACAGGGGAGAGGCCTTACAAGTGTGATAAATGCAGGAAGAGCTATCTGACCAGCTCCCATCTCCTCCTGCACTATCGGATTCACACAGAGGAGAGGCCCTTCCGCTGCCCCGACTGTGGGAAAGGATTCAAGTACAACTCAACCCTTGTCAACCACCGGCGCATCCACACCGGGGAGAGGCCCTACGAGTGTGAGGAGTGTGGGAAGAGCTTCTCCAGCAGCTCACACTTGAGGAAACACCAACGGAGGCACCACTAAGGGAAGCCCTGCGAGTGCCCCGAGTGCGGGAAGAGCTTCGTGCGCTGCTCCAGCTCCATCCCCCGCTGGAGGAGGCACTTTGGGCACAGCCCTGGTCACTCACATTCCCTGGGATCCATGCTGGGAACACAGCTGGCTGCTTTTCCTTTTAATTTCAATTTAATTTCTTTTTCTTCTCCATCTCTTTGCGCTTCAAAAGGCAAGAGGGATAGATCTGTCACCTCAAAACCACTCAAATCCCAGTGAAAACAGCTCAATCTTACCCCAAAAGTGCTCAATCCCTCTTCAAAAAAACCCAATGCTAGACCAAACTCAGTCGATTCCAGAGCCAGCAGGCTGAGATGGGTTTAGGAGGAGATTGGGAGAAGTGGGATCCCATTTTGGAGCAGTGGGATGGGGATTGTGAGGGGGTGGCTGGGTGGGATGGATTTGATAGCAAATAAAACTTTC
>NW_005055496.1:7807-9421 GCF_000277835.1 Geospiza fortis
GAGGAAGAGGAAGATGCCCCGGGACACTGAGGCAGGTGAGGAGGAAGTCAGTGCCCCTTTCCCCTCTGTGCTGCTCCATCTCCCAGCCCAGCACGGCCCCGGCTGCAGCACAGCCCTGGGGGGATCTCCTTGCCCTTGCCTGTGGCACGGAGGCAAATGCCATCGTGTCCTTGTCCTTCCTCGCCCAGAGCAGGAGCTGAGCATGGAGAGCAGGGAGGACAAATGCCCGCGGCAGAACCTGGTGGAAGAGGCCGTTTTGAGCGGCTCCACGGCGCAGGAAGCCAACGGGGAGGAAAAGGCCCGGAGATGCCGCACGAGGAGGGGCTGCAAACGCAGACGGCGGGGATGTGAGGGGGAAAGAGCCAGCCTGGGCCGGGAAGGCGGCCGCAGATGGAGCCAGAGCTCGGAGCTGGTGCTCCATGAGCAGCTCCATGATGGGGAGAAGCCCCACACGTGCGGAGAGTGTGGGAAGAGCTTCAAGTGGAACTCCAACTTGATCCTACACCAGAGGACCCACACTGGAGAGAAGCCCTATGAATGTGAGGAGTGTGGGAAGAGCTTCAGCCGCAGCTCCAGCCTGATCGGGCACCAGAGAACCCACACAGGGGAAAAGCCCTTTGAGTGTGAGGAGTGTGGGAAGAGCTTCAGGTGGAACTCCAACCTGGTTCTGCACCAGAGGACCCACACGGGAGAGAAGCCCTACGAGTGTGGGCAGTGCGGGAAGAGCTTCAGGTGGAGCTCGGACCTGATCAAGCACCAGAGGATCCACAGTGGGGAACGGCCCTACGAGTGTGGGGAGTGTGATAAGACCTTCACCTGCAGCTCTTACCTGATCAGGCACCAGATGATCCACACTAGGGAATGGCCCTACAAGTGCGGGGAGTGTGGGAAGGGTTTCATTCGCAGCTCCCACCTGATCAGCCACCAGAAGATCCACACTGGAGAACGGCCCTACGAGTGTGGGGAGTGTGGGAAGAGCTTCCGCTGCAGGTCTGACCTGACCAAGCACCAGAGGATCCACACTGGGAAACGACCCTACAAGTGTGGGGAGTGTGGGAAGAGCTTCAGGTGGAGGTCTGACCTGATCAGCCACCAGAGGATCCACACTGGGGAACGGCCCTACGAGTGTGCGGAGTGTGGGAAGAGCTTCAGAGAGAGCTCCAGCCTGATCAAGCACCAGAGGATCCACACTGCGGAGAAGCCCCATGAATGTGGGGAGTGTGGGAAGAGCTTCAGCTTGATCTCCAGCCTGATCAGGCACCAGAGGACCCACACTGGGGAACGGCTGTACAAGTGTGGGAAGTGTGGGCTGCGCTACAGCCAGCGGTCCCACCTGATCCAGCACCAGATGACTCACACTGGGGAGAGGCCCTACAAGTGTTCAGGTGTGGGAAGGGGTTTCAGACCAGTTGCGCCACTATCGGATTCACACAGGGGAGAGGCCCTTCCAATGCCCTGAGTGCGGGAAGGGATTCCAGCGCAACTCCCAGCTCACCACCCACCGGCTCATCCACACTGGGAAGAAGCCTTACGAGTGTGATAAATGCAGGAAGGGGTTTCTGAGCAGCTCCAGTCTCCTTCTGCACCAGCGGAGTCACACAGAGGAGAGGCCCT
>NW_005055497.1:0-1373 GCF_000277835.1 Geospiza fortis
TGCATGGCACAATGAGCATGAGAACTAAAAGTCCTGCTAAAATATAAAACCCTGTTTTTAAAAGTTCTTTCCACAATGGAGAAAGATCAGAAAACCCAACCACATCATCGATCCAAGATCCAGTGATCTCCCCAAGCTTTTTTATGCTTTCCTCTATCTTTCTGATGTTTTCACGAATTGACCTTGAGTGATCTGTCAGATTCATGCAGCACATTCCCTCAAATTCCTCACATCCATGTCCATGTGCCAGCAGCAGATAATCGATTGCTGATCTATTTTGAAGAGTTGCTTGTCTCACACTGTCAATGTCTTTTAACATGTCACTCAGTGCAAGAGAAATGGCTCGAGCATGTTTGCTCAACCAACAACCCATGTGGTCCGATTGAGTCAAAGCCGCCCCCGACGCTGTCTGAGGTGAGAAAATTGCAACAGCAATTCTCCGAGCCTTGTTCCAAGTGTTTACCTCATCATCACAATTTGGACTATACTGTTCCAATGGTCTTTTCCCTTTACATTTTTGTTCTTTCAATGATTTCGAATCTGGTGACACCAACGAAATTCTTCCAATGCTGCATGGACCAGCTTTGACATTTGCAGGGATGTCATGCCAAATTCTGTCCCCAGAAATGAAAAAGATCCCCCATGGCAATTGTGCTGGAACTTGGAGCGATACTTTGGTTGTTGTCTTGGTGTATTTGCACCAAGTCGATGCATTTTCGTAAAAAGCATGATTTGGAGTGACATCAATGGTCTTATTTTTGCTTTTGTCACATCCGAGATTTCAAATTTCATGCGAAGTTCCATTGTCATGGACCCAAAAATTTCCAATTCCTGAGGTTCAGAGGAAGCCACAGGAAGGAGTTTTGTCCAAGAACACCACTCATTCACAGGACCCTTAATGACCTGCGAAACTTTTACAGGAGTGTGTTTTGGAACTGGCCATTCATCCACTGGCAATCCAACCATGCATGTCGAAAATGGTCTCCCTGGTCTTGAGTGTGTCAGGCAAATACTGTCTAGATTTGCTGCCTGAGCCAAAGCTTCCCAAACATTTAGTTTTGGTTGGACAATGGGCAAATTCGCCTCATTGCTTAAAGCAACAGGTGGAAAAGTGAGGCACAGGAGCATTACCAAGCTCATGGCTTCACCCTTGGTGAGAAGCTTTGCCATGTTTTTGACACCCAAACCCCAAAAGAGAACCCCCAAGTCCTTGTTCTTTTATGTCTTTTCTGAGTCGATGTCTGGAGTCTGGTTCTCTTCTTCCGTCTGCGTGCCCGCTTCTCTGTTTCCGGGATCAGTATCTACTTGCTCTCGAGTCCGATATGGCTTCACGTGTCGCACTGACACCCACTTCAGACCTCGCCCTGTGGAAA
>NW_005055497.1:2047-6889 GCF_000277835.1 Geospiza fortis
GGCATTGTCAACCTGTCTGCCTGAGCATTCCCTTCTGCTAGAAATCCTGGAAGTGATGTGTGTGCTCTGATGTGAGTGATGAAGTATTTGTGTTCTCTGCTTTCTAGCAATACTTTCATGCTTGCCAGGTATGAATATAAAACTTCGTTGCTGGTCTCTTTCAAAAGCGAACCTTCCAACCATTTGACCACACCCACAACATATGCGGAATCTGTGATCAGATTGAGAGGTTGTTTGAACAATTGAAATGCCCTGGCAACAGCTGCCAATTCCACAATTTGTGGAGAGCCCTGAACTGTTTTTACGTTTGAGTCCCATTCCCCTGCTGTTGAGTTCATCCAAGTGATCACTGACTTATGTGTTTTCCCTGAACTATCAGTGAAAACTGTGATCCCGTCCAATGGTTCCTCACTTATTCTTGTTTTTTTCTGTAGCATATGTGTGACTGCAACACTCTGTGCTGCGGGAAATGAATTGTGCAAACGCCTGGAAAACCTAACAATGCAATTAAGTCTTTCGATTTCTGCATCGCCCAATCGAAATAATCTTTCTTCAGTGGTAAATGGATGGTTGAGAATTCCCTGCCTGCCATTGTCAGCAACCTTGTCCTCGCCTTTATGATGATCTGTGCTGCCATCTCCAGATCTGTGAGAATCATCTTTGAAGGCCTGTAAGGTAGAAAAATCCACTCTATGATTAATAGAGAGTCTCTTTGAGATGAGTCCCATTGAAAAATCAAACCATGGAATTGCACTTTTTCTCCCAACACTGCCAACTCAAAGGGCAATGATTCTACGAATCGGTGTGCCTGTTTTCTCTGAATGGCATCTGTAATTTTTTCCAGTTCTTTCCTTGCTTCTGGTGTGAGTGTTCTGGGAGATCTGATGTCTGTGTCCCCTCTCAGAAGATCGAGCAATGCTGGAATGTCACTGTTCGTGATTCCTAAAATTGGTGTCATCCAGTTGATTTCTCCTAGGAGTTGTTGTAGATTGTGTAAATTGCTGACTTTCATGCTGACCTCCATATTCTGAAGCCTTATTGTTCTTTCTGAGATCTTCCACCCTAGATATTTCCACGGTCCGATCTCCTGGATCTTTGAAACACTGATTTCCAAACCTGCCTTCTGCACTTCTGCAATCACACAGTCACGAGCTTCTTGCAGCTCCTGTTGTGTTGACGCCGCAATGAGCAAATCATCCATGTAATGAGTGATTTTTACCTCCGGAATTTCTTCCGTGCTGGTGACAAAGCTTGCACCATGTACCATTGGCAGATAGTTGGCGAGTTTTTGAGCCCTTGAGGAAGAAACACCCAATGGTACCACTGCAGAGGCGTTTCCTTGTTGATACTTGGAATGGAGAAGGCAAGTCTTGGAGCATCATCTGGATGAAGTGAAATGCTGAAGAAGCAGTCCTTGAAGTCAGTGACCACAAGCGGCCAATCTCTGGGAATCATTGAGACTGAAGGAAGTCCCAGTTGAAGTGGTCCCATGTCTTTGAGGACTTCGTTGATTTTCCTGAGGTTGTGCAACAGTCTCCATGTGCCTGATACTTTCTTTCAGATGACAACCACTGGAGAGTTCCATGGACTGTTTGTTGGCTTGGTGCGTCCCTTCTGCAATTGTTCTTGGACCAGGTTTTTCAACGCATTCAACTTTTTTCGCTCAAGGGGCCACTGATCCACCCAAACTGGATCATCTGTCTTCCAGGTTAACTTCAGTGTGGCGAGTGCCACAGTGACCCCCACTAAAAATCCACCTCCAGCTTCGTGTCCCATTGTGCTAAAAGGTCTCTCCCCCATACTGTGATGGGCTTCTGCACAACAAAGGGACGAATGATTGCCGTCTTGTTTCCTGGTCCTGTGACAACGATGGAATTCTCACTCTGCAGACACAGATAAGTTCCCCCTGTGCCTGTGAGAGATCCCAAGGGCTCAATCAAGCTCCATTCATGGGGCCAAAAGATGTGGGATATAACTGTGATGTCTGCCCCTGTATCGAGCATTCCTCTGATGACCATTGTTCTTTCTCCACAAGTCAACTGACAAGTGACAGTGGGTCGGTCTCGGCCTATATGTTTCACCCAGGTAGTATGTACTTCCATGTGTTCCTTTGAAGGAAATCCTTCTTCGTCAAACACTGGCATGACCTGCTCCATGGCGTGTGGTGGCAAAGCAATAGCTCTTGCTACCGGGTTATTTTCTGCCACAATCAATGGTGGTTGAAGAGCCTTGGCTAAAACCATCAACTCTTGGTTCCGATCTGCTGAAACAATTGAAGATAGATGACAAGTCCGAGGATACTACTTCTGTCTTGACCGATTATTAAAAAATCTTGTCTCTTGGGTGAAGTCCCGTTGACACCTGTTGATATCACTGCGTGGCTTCCATCCAAGAAGCATGCTAATTTGGAAGTTGCCAGTGTGCACTGCGCTCCTGGTGGGAGGAGTTCTGGGTCACTGGTGAGTCTGCTGATGACTTTGCTGAGGGAATCTGTCCGACTTTCTCCGATGATTGTTCTGTCTGCTCTTGTGTCATCACCATCACTTGTGTCGACGCGTGCTGACGATGTTGCGTGCTCTTTATGGCGTTTCCCGGACATGGCAAAGGGTTTCTATCCACATCCGTCTGAGAATAACATTCCTTTGCAAGATGTCTTCCTCTTCCGCATCATGGACAGAGTGGCCTTTCTGTCTTTGGCACTTGCACTTGTGCATGTGCTTGTGGGCAGCTCTTTTTCATGCATCCAAATGCTCCGCACTTGTAGCACTGTCCTCTGGATGAGTTGCTCTTCTTCTCAATGCTTGCGAGAACTTTGTCCATCTTGTCGATCTTCTCATTCTGAAATTGAAGCATTCTTTGCAGCGTTTTTTCTTCCAACTGTCCTCCCAGTTGTTCTTCCAACTCCCCTCGCAATTCCTGCTTCATGATGGATGCAATGTGCTGAGGCGTTCCCACTTTGCTGCATGCCTCCACCAGTTCTGCCAGAGATGGTCGTCCAGGGATTGCACTGATAACCCATCGGCAATCCGGATTGGCATTGGCTTAGGCTAGGCTTTGCATGAGATGTGGTTTCACCACTTCATCAGGCACCTGTCAATCCACAGCTTGTGTGAGTCAATCTATGAATGATGAAAATGGTTCAGTGGGACCTTGTCTGATGTTTGTGAATGGAATGTCTGGTGCTCCTGCTGGAGCAATCTGCAGGATTGCTCTTTGCGCTGCTTCCTTGATGTCATTCAGCACTCGTCTTGGGAGTCTCGCTGCTTGCTGTGTTGGATTGTCATCTGGAGGATCACCTGCTAACTGTGCCACTGTGAGGTTTGCATTTGGTCCGCCTTGGTATCTGAGCCTCAGCTCTGTGAGATATCTTCTCCATCTCGTGTCCCACATGAGATTCTGTGTGTCGGTGAGAATCATTGACACAAGGCATCTGATGTCGTAAGGTGTAAAGTCATACATGTTGAAAGTTCCCTTCAGAAGCTGCTTAAAATATTGTGAATTCAGTCCATTGTCTCTGATGGCTTTAGCTAGTTCTTTGACCACTTCGTGATCCAGTCTGTCCCACCTTGGATTTTGACCCTGTGCATTGTATGTCACTGGCATTGTGATGTCTCCCGAACCTTGCAATAGGTCTTTTTCTTTTCCTAATACTTTTCTGATATCTTTCCAATCCGTTGTTTCAACTGCCTCCTCTTCTTCTGGAATCTGCATCTCCATTGGTATCTGCATGCACAGTGGAGTTGTAGAAGTCATTGGTGTCTCTGGAATCCGCATTCCTCGTCTTGATGAGGTCTTTGGCCTTGCTCCTAAACCCGGAATAGGAATCCGAAATTCTCGTGCTTGCATTCCCATGGCCGTGCTTAAATAGTGTAGAAAGTGTTTGGCTGCTTTCGCTGCTGAAAACATCCATGCTGGAACACCTTCTGAGGCAGTAATGCGTATTGTGTCATCCTGTTGTTGTGCTTCATCTGAAGTGTCTTGAGCTTCTTGAGATTCGGAAGCTGAAGAATACTCCATTTGCTGTGTTGTCGCTGTCCTCTTCGATTTAGAGTTCTTCTTGTATGTAGTTGGAAAAAAATGTTGCGATGTTGCAGTCCCGCCACTAGATGGCGCTGTTGCTTGGCAGACCAGGTCTAGCTTGTCCTGCAATGTGGTCAGCCCACCACAAGGTGGCGCTGTTGCTTACCTAGTGGACCACGATGGCGTTGCGGCGGCGATCGACTCCTGTTCGGCTAACTGCAGCATTTGCAATTTTGAGTGAGACTGAGACTGTGCGATTTTTGACTGAGCTAGCAGTTGAGATTGGATACGTGTGTGTCTCCCCGGGACTGGAGAGGTTGGGATCGAAGGGACTGGGACTGGAGGGACTGGAATCGGAGAGGGGGTGGAGCCCCGGGATGTCGAACCCTGAGCACGCCCCTTCCCTGCCCGTGTCGTCACAGGGGAGCGGACCTGCCTCCGACCGCGCTCCGCCCGCATCTTTTGCACATGCGCGATCTCGGGAACACCTCCTTCCTCCCCTAGACTGACGTCACTGTCTCCGTCCCATTCCACCTCCAATGTTTCCTCCTTAACTTGATCAGTTTCAGAATCCCCCTCCTCTTCCTCCGACACTGTATCAGCACCCCCCACTGGCGCGTGCAATTCCCGTTCGGCTCGTGCCCAAGCTGCAATTCTCGCAGACCTCTGTGCCGCCAACTTCCGGGTAGGGCGTCATCACTACCGCGTCTCCCTACGGGTGCCGGCTGGGACTCTGCAGCTGTCCCGCAGGGCTTGCCCGTGTCTGACGCTGTGACCACAGCATGAGAGCCCTCCCCGGGTGTGTCACGAGTTCCGCCTCTC
>NW_005055497.1:6979-9408 GCF_000277835.1 Geospiza fortis
TGCACCCACCATGACAGAGTTTTTCCCCCTCCCCCTTTGGTCCCACTTCGGCCCCCCTTCCTGACTCTGCTGTTTTCCCTCCACTACGTCCCTTTGGCTCCTGCGAATCAAGAGGATGTGCCTCAAGAATGGCACAGTCCGACTCCTTGATTTTGCTTAGGGAAGTTTCAACCCTGAGCTCTCCCGGGAATGAGAGGGTGTCTGAATAGGAGCCCAAAGGCCCTGAAGGATCTGGGGGTTTCGGATGCTTTGGAGGTCCTGTGGACTTTCAGGATGATGAGGGAATTGGAGTTGATGAAGTTCCCTCCTGCTCCCCTTCTATGGGAGCTATTTCTGTTTCCACTGGGACAATTGGAACTAGACCCGCCCTCCGCTTCTGGCTTTGCTCCCCTCCCTCTGCCCCTGTGGGAGTTCTAGCAAGCTGCTGTTCGGCAACCCTCCCAGATTTTGCTGAGGTTGCTTCCAAGATCACCCGTGCAGGTGATAAGAGTTTCAGGGCCATTTTGTCCTTTCTAGTAGCTGAATGATAAAGATGTCTGTTGATTTCCTGCCAAAATCCCACTTAAACAACAGACATGTCTCTGAGTACAGATAATTGCAGCGTACCCAGACCAAAAGATCTCTAACTTCTTTCCTTGAAATTTCGATTGGATGTGCCTCTGCCACGCTTTGTAAGGCTGAAAAAAATCCTTAACTGCTCTTGGGAACATGTTCCCCCCATGTTCTTAATTTTGACCTTCTTACCAAATCTGTAGTCGTCAGGGCAGTCCAAAGGTCCTGGTCACCAGCAAAGGGCCGGTGTTTCTGTTCAGGGCCCTTTGGCCGGTAGTGGCCAGCTGGCTCTTTAAATTTTGCATTGCGCAGGATGCCTCGCAGACCCAAGCTAGCACGAGGGCCAACTCGGCCTGGATTGACAGTTCCAAGTGGCTCCTGCCATCTGCCATCAGGAACCTGGACTGGTGAATTTTGTTTCCCTGGGAAAAGGGCTTGAGTTTATGTTTGGGGGCCTGTAGCCCGGGGCGGCTGGCTGGCTGCTGGAATTCTGCATTGCACAGGATGCTTTCCAGACCCAAGCTGGGACCAGAGCCATTTCAGGCTGGTTTGACAGGGCCAAGTGGCTCCTGCAATCTGCCATAAGGAACTGGCCCAGTGAGTTTTGTTTCCCTGGGAAAAGGGCTTGTGTTGGTTCTCAGGGTCCTGTGGCCCAGAGTGGCTGGATGGCTCCTGAAATTCCACAATACACAGGATGCCTCCCAGACACAAGCTAGAACCAGGGCCAGCTTGGGCTGGTTTGACAGTGCCAAGTGGCTCCTGCAATCTGCCATCAGGAACCCTGTCGAGTGATTTATTTCCCAGGGAAAAGGGCGGGGGTGGCGTATGTGTTCAGAGGCCTGTTGTCGGGAGTGGCTGGCTGGCTCCTGAAATTCCTCAACACACAGGATGCCTCCCAGACCGAAGCTGGCACCAGAGCCAACTCGGGCTGGTTTGACAGTGCCAAGTGGCTCCCGCAATCTGTAATCAGGAACCTGGAATGCTGAGTTTTGTTTCCCTGGGAAAAGGGATTGAGTTTTTGTTCAGGGTCCTGTTGCCGGCAGTGGCCGGCTGGCTCCTGAAATTCTGCAATGCGCAGGATGCCTTCAAGACTTAAGCTGGCACCAGAGCCAACTCGGGCTGGTTTGACAGTGCCAAGTGGCTGTTGCCATCTGGCATCAGGAACCCGGCTTGAAAGTTTTTTTTCCCTGTGAAAGGTCAGGTGTACTTTTCGGGGACCTGTGGCTAGAAGTGTGCGGTGGCTTATAAAATTCCACAAAACGCAGGATGTTTCCCTTGCCCAAGCCGGCCACAGTGCCAACTAGGACTGCTGCGAGAATGCCAAGTGGCTCCGCAATCTATCATCCGGAACCTGGGCTGCTGAGTTTTATTTCCCTGGGAAAATGGCCAGTGTTCGTGTTCGTCGGCCTGTGGCCGGCAGTGGCCGGTTGGCTCCTGAAATTCTGCAATGCGCAGGATGCTTTCCAGACCCAAGCTGGCACCAGTGCCAACTCAGTCTGGTTTGACAGTGCAAAGTGACTCCTGCAATGTGCCATCTGGATCCCGGACTGCTGATTTTTTTTTTCCTGGGGAAAATGAAGGGTGTTTGTGGTTGGGGGCCCGAGTTGCCGGCAGTGGCCGCCTGGCCCCTGAAATTCCGCGTTGCACGCAATGCCTTCCAGAACCAAGGTGGGACCACTGCTAACTTGGGCTGGTTTGGCAGTGCCAAGTGACTCCTGCAATCTGCCATCAGTAACTGGGCTGTTGAGTTTTTTTCCCGGGGAAAAGGGCTTGAGTATGCATTTGGGGCCTGTGGCCCGTAGTGTCCGGCTGGCTTCTGAAATTCCACATTATGCAGGATTCCTCCCAGTCTCAAGCTGGCACCAGAGCCAACTCGG
>NW_005055498.1:0-3744 GCF_000277835.1 Geospiza fortis
CCTATGTCCTAGAAGAACATTTTAATTCTACCTCATTTCTTTTAATTATGCTAATCAATGTGGTAACCCTAGCGCACTCTACTCCACGATGAGTGCAGAGTTTGAGAAGTCAAAGGGAAAAAAAGTTCTTAGGGTAATACAACTAAATTTAAAGGAGAATTAATTTTTTCTTTCAGTTTCATTTTCTTATTTTTTTTTTAATCTTACCAATAAAGCTACAGGTTCTGGTTTGTGTCAAAATCAAGATTACAACAGTGCCAATCTATTCCCTGAAAAATAGAACATAGCCCTGATGTAAAAATGTGTTTAATGAAATTCTTCCAACTATATTTTACAACCTTTGAAGTATGTAAGCACACATCTTCAACAAACTTATTCACATTTGTTCCAAGGTGCAATTATATTCCAGGAACTAAAGATCCCTTTGACTAATAAGCATTGAATTAATGATTGCAATTGAATTCACATTTTTGATAATTGAAATAACTATTGTATTACTTGCATTATTACTTCTTCTATCTTCCCTCTTACTAACCACTCATGTGTCACCCACCGTGGGCAACGCACAAACTGAAGAAACATCAGAAGAAAAGTCATTACAATGTTTAAGCCATGAGAAGGATTGTCAGAGATTGAAATATTATAGTTGAAATATATTGAAATATTATAGAACTGTGTTACAAAAGCTGCAGAGATCACTACCACACCCTAAATGGGACTCTAAGAGGCCCTACACCATTCGCTGACAAAGATAAAATAAAGTAACAACTCAGGGCTGGGGACATTCACAGAGCACAAGCCTAATACCATTGGAAAAGAAAGCACAGCCCCAGGGCTATTAGCTGCCAGGCTTGCACAAACCCTAGCACCAAAAGGTGAAGAAAGGCTTTGTGAGTGTTGGAAAGGCCTCTGATCAGAGGCACAGTGAAGGCCCATCCTCCACTGTGCAGCAAAGCCCAGCTGTAGAATCCCTTCACCTGGAGAAAAAACTTATCCACAGCAGAAGGGGGTGTCATGACCCATCAAAGGCTTTCCCCAAAAAGGCTCCCCAGACCCTGTACCAGAGCACAACAGCATGATACAACAGATCCACAGTGTTTCAAGGGACAATATCAAACCGAAACCCTGCAAGGGAGACACGTGTGTGTTCCCACTTAGAAGAAGCAGATAGAAGAAAACAATAAGACATCATTGTGACCCTCGGAGGAGTGATATTCTTCCACCTAACCCCTGTCACTTTCTCTGTCCCTCACGCCCCATGCACACTTCTTTTTCTATTTCATTCTCCATTCTTTCTTTTTCTTTCTCTGTGCCTAATACAAAAAGTTAAGGCTCAAGCCAAATGCAGCAAGAAAAAGCAAAGGAGGGATTTGTTATAAATTACAGTCTAGTTATTGGCTTTCACTGTTATGTATTAGCTTTTGCAAATTAGTATTAATCACAACAATTTTGATGGAGTACAATTTGCAATCACTTTTAGCTGGTTTTGGATATAGTATAATTTGTCAGCTTTTGCGGCCAATGCTCTGGCCATGTGTAGTTTATATATATTAGTGCAGTAAATATACTATACTTAAGGCTTTTGCAAAATATTAAAATACAGACTATGTGATATTAATTTTTGCAGAATGTTTTTATCTTTGTAACTAGCTGACAATAATGAGAAAGCTCAGATAAGTTTGTGGAAACAGCTAAAACTGTCTGTATGGTTAGATAACATTGAAGGAACCACACAGATAACATCAAAAAAAAGGATGTGAAAAAGACTCCGGCTACTGACCCTACAGCGATCAATAATTCCCCATTTGTCATTGTGAGGAAATTACATACACGACTCCCAAAAATCAAATCTAAAGTATTGCTCAATGGGTCAAGGGTCGAACAAAGCTAAAGAATTCCCGGAATATGTAAAAGAACTTACAAGAATGTTTGAATATGTATAATCCTAAATCAAACTAATGTAATGAAATAGTATATAAGAAAATTGTTTTAAGCTTATGGGTGCTCCCGGCAGTTTGTCAAGCACCCCAGTGCTGGGTACTGTCCCTTTTATCCCTTATTAAACTTTTAAAAATTTTAAAGAGTGGGCCTTGTTTCTCACAGGCTTCCCAAGTCCCTGAGCCTAGTAGGATTGAATCTGTTGTAGTGAAGCATTGCTCACAGTAGAGGAAGATTAACTTTGGGAGTACTTCATTGGTCCATTTGACCAGATTAGATGCATCGCAGGAGGATATTGGTAGAGCTGGCTGATGTCATTGTGAGGTCACTCTATTGTCTTTGAAAGATCGTGACATTCAGAGGAGATGCCTAATGGCTGGGAAAAGGCCAGTGCCATACCCTTCTTCAAGAAGAGGAAGAAGGAGGATCCAGATAACAACAGGCTGGTCAGACCAATCTCAGTCCCTGAGACCACTTCTAACATTCAACCCAACAAAGGTGTCAGAAACTGGAAAGGTTGACATCTCTAGATATTTTGGGATGCCTGTGTGTGCTGGGGGTGGGGCGCAGGTCAGGCCTTGCCCTGGCAAGGTAGTGCCCTGCCTCACACCTTCCAGCAATAGAGCATTCCAGCCCCGCAGTGTGTCAATCATTGGCACACTGGAGGCAGTGCTCCATTCTGCCTAACCCAGCTCCTGAGTGGCAGTGTGTCCTGGTTCAGGGCAAATTTTGGCCAGAAACTTCTGAAGTGATCTTTTCTAGAAAGAAAATTCAAGCAGCCCCTCCCCCCACCTGTTCAGGAGATAAAACTTCTTCAAGAAAAGTGGAAAAGACTGCTTATTTAACAAGCAAAGTACTCACAAACATGAAAAAATGAATTATATTAAGCAATGGAACCTCTAATTGTTCTGAAGAAATTGCAAATTCAGAGACACCTTTCTGTGGGGTGTTGCTCAGCTTGCTCAGTTTTTTATCAGTCCCGCCTGTGCTGGAAAATGCCACGTCCAGGGCCCTGGTGGGCCACAAGCGTGAGCTCCCAGTGTTTTTCTGGGTTTTTGGTCCAGAGCAGGTTTGAACAGTTCCAGGAAAAGACACAATCTTGGGAAAACTTTTCTTGACCCTGCCTTCCTCTTGGAGTCCATCCTGGAACACAGGAGTTGATAGCTATGTGTGTGTTTTTCTATACCTTTTCTGTCTTTCTCTCTTTCTTCTCCTTTTAATTCCCTTTTCTTGGAACATTTTGGGTAACTTAACATCGAACAGGTTTAAAGTTTGCTAAGTCAAATGGGCCAGATTAATGCTGTGATAACTGTTTTATGTTGATTGGATGTTGTATTAAATCCTTTGCCAAAGTTCTTTGATTTTTTATATTTTGCCAGTAAAATAATTTTGACCTCTTGAGAATATCTGGTGGGTATTTCTCCCATGCATCTAACCCAGAGTAAAGGAACCTTGGTTAATCCCTTACATTTAAATGTTGACTGTGCCCACGTCCTCAGGATCCAGCAGAGGGAGAGACGCGGAAGGATACATCCAAGGTGCTGCAAGTTCAGGCTGCTGTGGTGGCGTGTGTAGATCCGGTGGCGGCGGGGCCATGGAGATAGAACTGCGCATGCGTGCGGCTGATCCTGGAAGCAGCGCTGTGGCTGGATGAGTCGGCGCGGAGCGACACTGCTGGTGCAGGGGTTGTAGCAACTGTGCATGCGTGGGTTGCGTCACTAGGTCAGCATGGGGAGCCATCCTGGCGGTGTCGGGCGGGCTGGGGAACGTGGAAGGTGGTGGAGCTGCGGCCGCGGAAGGGAACGG
>NW_005055498.1:4671-9396 GCF_000277835.1 Geospiza fortis
CCTGTTCTAGACTCGCGGCGGCAAGGGGCGGACTCGTAGCGGAAGCAGAGCTCGGCAGGGCGACTGCTGCGGGCATCCCCCTTGCAGCAAACAGCTCAACCAGCGCCCTGCAAGCAGGGACCAGCTCCGCGGTAGCTATGTCCCAGCAGGAAATACTATTAAAGAGCTTAATTCCAACTGTGTCCCAAAAGTCTCTGGTAAAGATGGCTGAACGGTCAGCATTTGGGAAATTAATTAAAGTCCATTCTAAAAGGTTTTTTAACTCCTGTTTCGGTAATTGACTTGGCATAGAACTTAAAAAATGCTTTAGTTGCTTATAGAGATCTCTGTCATGGGCAGAGTGAGTTTGTCCCATTATTAGACCAGTGTGTTACCAACCTCGATGTTGCAGAAGCAGTGTCCTCAATCAGAGCTCCATCGCAGGGGGCTGGCCAGGCACTCCAGTCGGGGCTCAGGACACTGCATTCAGGTCCCTCCTCAGAGCTCCAGTTTTAGGCGTTGCTTGGCAACGACTTTCCGTGCTCGGGACCTCGCAGGTAGGTCTGCACTCACAGCTCCAGTGCGGGCGGTGCTTTGCAGCGCTCGCCTGAGCTCACGGCACGTGGCAGAGTCCCTCCTTAGAGCTCCAGTCAGCGCTGCTCAGCAACGTCTCCATGCTCGAGGGATGCCACGGCAAACTTCCTCAAAGAGCTCCAGGTAGCTGCTGCGTGGCAGCGGCCAGCCGTGCTCGAGGACCGCCAGGCAATTTCCCCGGAGAGCTCCAGGTAATCGCTACGTAGTAACGACTCCCCGTGCTCAAGGTTTGCCTTGGCACAATTTAAGAGCTCCGGCTTTCACGCTGCGCAGCAACGGTATGCTGTGCTCATGACACCTTTAAGGCGGCTATAACTGGTCTTTAGTTACCATGCATGGAGAAGTCTCCCACAGGTGGAAAAGCTGAACTGGCCCTTTAAACACGTCTGGGCGCCAGTCTGTAAGAGTGATGGGGGGTCTGCACGGTCGGGATGGACGGAGACGAGAGATCTCTGAAGCCAGGTCGTGGAACTTGCGGTTTATTGCAAAGGGCGTGGGTGCGGCAAGAGTAAGAGTATGGAAAGAAAGAAAGAAAGAGAGAAAGAGCTAAGACAGTGAAGTTCCCATTACAATACAATAAATCATCTTCTGTGTTGAATATTTTGATTGTCACTAACCAATCTAGTACAAGATACAAGTCCAGTAGCATTTCCATACAGCCTATAAGAATCACTACATTACCATACTGTGCTACATTTTAAACCCTAAAAACTACTCTTTGGACCCCTTCTGCCAAGCTGGCAGGGTCTGCTTGGACCTGCCTGCTTGCAGAGGGTCTTGTTTCATCAAAAGGGGATTACCTTCAGCCGGCCACATCATTGTTTTCCTGTTGTTCAGTAACTAAGGGGTCTCAAAGCTTGCTTTCATTTCAATCTCGCTTATAGTTTCCATATTCTCAAAATCTTTTGCCAGGCAATCATATTTAAAAGGCTTTCCTGTTTCATCTTCCCCAACATGCATGATTGCTACTTTCTCTGGCAACTGGACTGCTTCTAGAAGTCACAGCATTTCTGATGCATGTTTAATGTTTTTCTCTTGAGAGTTCAGCAGTCCTCTCTCTTTCCAAATGGCTCTGTGAGCATGCACTACTCCAAATGCATACTTTGAGTCTGTATATATGTTTATTTCTTTCCCTTTTGCCAATTCTGAGGTCTGAGTTAGAGCAATTATCTCGGCCTTTTGTGCAGAGGTATTCGTTGGCAGGGGCTCAGAGTCTATTACCTTCTTGCAGGTAGTAATTGCATACCCGGCATGTTGTTTTCCACTGATGACATAACTGCTTCCATCAGTGAACCAGATTTTTGCATTCTCGAAAGGGGTGTCCTTCAAGTCAGGGTGGCTGGAATAGGTGGCCTTGATGGTCTCTAGGCAGTCATGTTCCACTGATTCTCCTTGGTTTCCACTGAGGAAGGAGGCTGGATTGACAATGTTAGTCACCACTAGCTCCACATCATCTTGCTCTACTATAATAGCTTGGTATCTCAGGAACTGTTGTGGGGAAAGCCAATGCCCGCCTTTCACCTCTAGCACTGCAGACACTGTGAGACACTAGCACAGTCATTTTCTGGCCCAGGGTGAATTTACGTGCCTGTTGGATGTTCAGTACAACTGCTGCAACCGCTCTGAGGCATCCAGGCCGCCCTTTAGCTGCTGCATCCAATTGCTTAGAGAAGTAAGCAACTGCTCTCTGGTACGGGCCGAGGTCCTGTGCTAATATTCCCAAGGCGATTCCTTGCTTCTCATGGGAGAACAAAAGGAAAGGCTTACTCACGTCTGGCAATCCCAGAGATGGAGCTGACATGAAGCCTTTTTTTCAGGTGGTTGAAAGCCTGTATATCTTCTTTTGTCCATTGGATGTCCCTGCTTTCAGTTGCAATAAGTTCATATAAGGGCTTAACAAACAATCCATAGTTATAGATCCATAACCTGCACCACCCCATCATCCCCAGGAAAGTCTGTAATTCTTTTGCAGTCCAAAGTTTTGGGGTCTGGCATATTGCCTCCTTCCAGCTTTGGCCCAGGGTACACTGTCTAGCAGTGACTTCGTAACTCAGATAGGTTACTTTCTGTTTTACTATTTGGGCTTTTTTCTTTGATACCCGGTACTCTTTGAGCCCCAGAAAGTTCAAGAGGCTTACTGTCCAGGCCATGCATGCTTCTCTTGTCTGTGTGGCGATCAGGATGTCATCTACGTACTGTAACAGCTTTCCTTCCTCTGGAGGGACTTCTCAGGTCTCTAATTCCTTTGCAAGTTGTTCTCCAAAGTGGGTGAGTTTTTAAATTCTTGTGGGAGTCAGGTCCATGTAAGTTGAGTTCTTCACCCGCTTTTAGGACTTTCCCATTCAAATGCAAAAATTTTCTGGCTGGCTTCATGGATAGGAAGGCAAAAGAAGGTGTCTTTTAAATCTAAAATGGTAAACCAAGTTAGTTCAGGTGTTAAGCAAGTTAATAATGTGTAGGGATTGGCCACCACAGGATGCAGATCTTCAGTTATCTTGTTTGCGGCTCACAGATCCTGTACTAACCGGTATGACCCATCAGGTTTGTGGACTGGTAGGATAGCGGTATTAAAATCAGATTGACATTCTTTTAGTAATCTTAGATGTTAAAAGTTCTCAATTACTGGGCTAATTCCTTACTTATCCTCCCTCCTCAAGGGATACTGTTTAACCCTGACAGGTTGCTTTCCCTCTTTTAGCCTGATCTGTACAGGGGGAGCATTTTTCACTCTCCCTGGTACATCAGAGGCCCATACCCCAGGGAATACCTGATTCATTATCTCTCCATGAATTTCAGTTTCCTTCGTGACTTCACTAGTGGTTAATATCAAACTCAATATTTCTATATACTTTTGATCATTTACCTTCAGAGTCATCTCCCCATTTTTAAATGTAATAGTTGCCTGTAATTGTCCCAGCAAATCTCTGCCCAAAAGTGGCTCAGGGCAGTTGGGCATATATAGAAATTTGTGGATCTCCCACTGCTTTCCCAGTTTGTATTTTAGCGGCCTAGAGAAAAATGCTTTTCAGTTTGGCCAGTCGCTCTGGTAACTATAGCATAATCATCCTCTATGGGCATCAAGGCTGTATTTAGAACAGAGTACGTTGCTCTAGTGTCGACTAGAAATTTTACTTCTTTTTCCATTTCCTCCAGCTTCAGATTTACAACCAGAGGGGCTGCTGGGGTAGTCTCCTTTGGTCCCCCCTAATCCTCCTGCACATGGGCAACTACCCCTCTCCTTTGATTCCCTTGACCATTCTGTTT
Source organism: Geospiza fortis (assembly GCF_000277835.1). Taxonomy (NCBI): domain Eukaryota; kingdom Metazoa; phylum Chordata; class Aves; order Passeriformes; family Thraupidae; genus Geospiza; species Geospiza fortis. Next base: position 8,509 of record NW_005055498.1, read on the forward strand.
CTATTCTGGACAGTCCCTCTTCCAATGGCCCTGTTTCTTACAGTTTGCACATTGATTTCTGCCTAATCGAGGAGGGCCTTGCCTGGGTGGTCCTTGCCCGCTTTCATGTTTTTCTTTCCGTTCCTCCTGCACTGTTGCTGTTAAGTTTTTCATCCCTCGTTCATACCCCTCTTCTCTGTTGCTAAAGACTCTCCAAGCCTCCTCCAACAAAGTTTCTAAATTCTGTGCATCTTCTTCTCAGATTTTTTGGATTTAGCGCCTAATATCCCCCATGGGTGGTCCAGGAACTCTGTGGGGGATTCCGAGGGTCCCTGTTTAATAGCATATAGAGCTGACCAATTTATAGTTTTAGGTATTGCTCTTTCCACCCCCAGTATAATCTAATCCTGATAGTTCTGTAACCTCTGTCTTTCTTCTGGCTGATTTGGGTTCCAGCCTGGGTCCTGAAGTGGAAAATGTTCTTTTAGGTCCACTTGTTGTCTAAAGTGGTCTGCTACCAGGTCCCCTGTTGTTTTTAAAACCAACTGTTTTTCTGTTTCAGTGAATGCGTCTAATAACAATTGAATATCACCCCAGTCTGGATTGTGCTGCTTCATAATGTATCGTAGATGTTTAGCAGTGTTTACTGGGTCATTTCGGTAATCTCCCACAACCCTTTCCCATGCTTCCAAATCAAGGGTGGAGAAGGGCACCTTAACCAATATCTTTCCTCTGCCTGGTATCACTGTCTCCCGTAAAGGGACTTGCAGTATTTGTCCTCTGGTTCGGGATGCAATTGGGCTGCTTAGAAGGGTTGGAGCTGGTGTCTTCCCCAAAGGAGGAGAAGGGGTAGGAGTGGGAGTAGTAGGAGGAATAGATGGGATAGGTGGAATAGGAGGTGTAGGTGGG
>NW_005055499.1:0-9383 GCF_000277835.1 Geospiza fortis
GTAACAGAGGGAGACTCCTAAAAACCCGCACATCTAACTTAAGACTATTCTTCATTCTTATAATTGGCAAGAAGCCTTTCCCCTATAGGATCGAATAAAATCCAAGCTGACTGTGCCTCTTGCTCTTTACACCCTTCTCCTATTCTGACTTCTCTGTTTCTTCTCTTTCCACCTCCGCTTCATTTATTCCCACTGATCCAGTCTGACTCCCAAAGTCCCAGAGATAAATATTCCTTTCTCACATTCAATAGCCTTGATCTTATTCTCTCTCTTTTTGCTTGCGCTTTCAGCATTCGTTATGAAACCACTGGATAGCCTGCCCTAATTGCTCCTGAGACTCAAACAAGCTCAGCGCTTCCCGACAGGTTTCAGGGGAATTAACTGTTGTTCCTGTCACTTGGGATAACATCACTGTCCTGCGTTTAGGGCAAATTTGGTAGAAAATTTCCAAGGGGGGCCCCTCCAGAAAGCAAACCCACACAGCCCCTCCCCCCAGCCGGTTCGGGAAGAATTCCTCAGAGAGAAGTGGAAAGAACCTGCTTATTTAACAGGCACAGCACCCCCCAACACACAAAATGAATACCAGATGACACCTCTCTGCAAAAGATGACAAATTCAGAAAGTCTCTCTCGGGGGGGTGGTCGCTCTGTTGTCAGTCCCTCTGGCGCTGGGGCAGCTGCTGCAGCCCCCGGGTGTAAACTCTCAGTGTTCCAAGGTCCCAGTCTGGAGCCTGTTCGAGATGGTCAAAAAAAAGGAGAGGAGAAAGTCCAGGAAGAAATTTGGACTGTTTAGCTAAACTAGCTAATGAACAGAAGGAAAAAAGCAAGCAGAAGTGAAGCAGAAGCAGGAGCAAGCAAGAGCAAAGCAAAAGCGAAAGCAAAAAAAAAAGCAAAAGCAGCACTAAGGACTGCCCATCTCTGTGTCCCTGATAAGAAAAACCCAAACAAAACTTTCACTCTTCAAAGCCAGTCTTAAAGGCACAGACCATAATATCCCGCAGAAACAGAACATATGAATGGGGATACAAGCATCATAACGTCACCCTAGGACAATCACCCAGCTATTGAATTCTTGGGTGTGCCGATGTCTGCACTCTATACACCTCAGGAAGCTCCCTCCTCTAAACTCACACCACCTATCTAATCCACACCCCACACCTTCTAATCTCACTCAAGGATAGCAAAAGCATTCACAGTTCTGAGGGCAATTGATGTTTTCAGGTAGTGCTGGTTGCTGGTGGTTCACTATGATTACCTACTAACTGCAGATGATTCATAACATAAACTGCTTTCAGCACTCTGTCCTGTGGGCTCAGCCCATCCTCCCCCATTTTTTGTTTATGATGTAGTCCTTTCAGTACCTGATGTGTCCTTTCAATGATAGCCTGTCCTGTAGATTTACCTGGAATACCTGTGCTATGCTTCACTTCCCAATGAGATAAGAAATCTTGGGTCTGTCGGGCTATATATCCTTGCCCATTTTCTGTCTTGATTTCCTGAGGCAAGTGTCAAATGACAAAACAAGACATTTCACTTGTCATAGGAGTGGCCCAAACCATGGCAGAAAAGATGTCTATAGTTACATGAATGCATTTAAAGCGACCAAAAGGGGCGTAGATAGGTACATCGGTTTGTCACAACTGCAAGGGCCCCAGGACGCGAGAGTTGACTCCAGGACCCAATCCGCCAATCATACCCTGGCATTGCAGACAGGTTGTGACAATTCCTTGAGCATCCTGCAGCGATATCCCAAATTGTTTGTGTAAAACTTCTGCACTTTTGGTGAAAAAGCTCATGAACCCGCCTGGCCTGGCCAAACTTACAAATGTTGGGAGAAGTGGAGGCCCAAAGTGGTGCCACCAGTTGGTCAGCCTTCTTGTTCCCTAAGGCCAAGCCTCCTGTCAATCCAGAGCGACTCTGTATATGGGTAATAAAATAATTCTGTTTGCAAGAATTAAGTAACTGCCATAGTTGCAAAAAGAGTTGCCACAACCGCCGGTTTTGAATTTCCTTCAGTAATGCTTGCTCCATGCGCTCGACAACACCTACTACATCAAGGAAATCAGAAACAATGTTAATAGCATCATTTGGCCATTTTTTAAACACTCTGATAACAGCACGTAACTCAAGAACCTGTAAAGAGTCCCTCAAGGATTTCACTGAGCTATTTGTCTGCACTGCTAAGTAAGACCGACTTTAGAAGTCTTTCGACTGACATGAGTAAAAACCGTGAGGCCTTCTACAGGTTGCCTTGATAGCCAGGGTAGTTCTTCCACCTGTTGATGCAAAGGAAAAAATATGAGGGGAAAATGAGTGCTAATTAGACCTGGAAGTAAAAAATGCGCCCTGATATGAGAAACAAAATATTGATTAGTTCTGTTTTGCAAAATTGTATAGAGATAGGTAAGATAAAAACATAAGTTGTCATTACTAGCATTCTTTGATTATTAGCATGAGGAAACATTAAAGCAAAACAAAGCATGTAGTGAAGAAGAAACTGACAGCAATTAAGAATTAATCAGATAATATACACAAACAATAACACATGTGCAATTATATAATTACTAAGCACTGTAACACTGAACTGTCGTCCCAACAGCTGATAAACTTCAGATCAGTAGAGAATTGGAAAATCATGTCCAGATAATGATTTACCAAGCTCACTTTAAAAATAAGTTCAGCTGTTATATTAATAAGGTCAAATTGCCAAGCCAAAGCGACTTAAATCTAGTTTTGATGCAGAAAACATCTGGGTTTGTTGGCCAACATGCCATCCAGGTAGAGCCAGGGCCTGGCCACAGCTCAAGCTCTTATTGGTGGATGTCTCTTAACACATTTTAAAACAAGGCTCTTAAAATAGTAATTACGAGTAAAGGCCTTAGGATTAAAGACTAATCAAACCATCTAATAGCTGGATCGTTCTGAAGTTTCCTTCAGGATAGAGATGCTTCAAACAGAGCAAAACTCCTTTTCAAAAATCTGGAAGTAGTCACAGACAGGACTGCAAGTCTATCTGGACACTGAAAGTGTGAAGGTGGAAGAAGTGCAGCTAAATGAAAAATTGATTACCCAGTATGAAACCCAGAAAAAGAATTTAATGTTGCAGCTGGACTCTCTGCTGGAGTGCTTCTGTAATAATAACTGAGGAAGGCCACAAGACTAACAGTCTGGAAGAGGCTTTCAATGAAGCTCAAATATATTTTCTTAGAACTCTGAAAGATACTTAAAATTATGAGACAGCTATTGGGTCAAACCATAGAGTTAATGCAGGGACTTGCTAGAGAGCTAACCTGTTCTAAGAGATGCATAAGCAGCTAAAGAAAAGTAGGATCCTGAAGCGACACGTGTCTTAAATGATCACACAAAGAGATGGTAAAAAATATGAAAGCTGGCTGTAAATACTATAATAATGCCTTCTAAATGATTCTTATCACAAAAATCAGTGAATTCACATTATACAATCAATATATCAGCAGCAAGTGTCTGAGGAAGTTAAGACAACATTTTTTAAATAATCATGTAATATTTATTAATACAGTCACTACTCATTGGTGTTACCTATAGAAAACAGAAATAACAGAGGTTATAAGCTCACTATTAGTACTCCATAAAGCTTTGAATTATTAGGGAAAAGGGAAACAGCTGATGATTTTACAAATAGGATCTCATCCAAGTTCCCTAAATGTTCTGTCTTCGGAGAAATTTTGGATGGTTAAATCACTGCTACTATGACATATTTTCACAAGGTGGTTCTACTCGCTGGGAAATACTTTTCCCGGTAAAAGATTTCTATCTATGTCATATTTAGAATGGCACTGATTTACATAGTCTCTTCCATTTTTGCATCTAAGACATCAATTAGGTTACATTATATTTTCTGTGGGCTCTGAGCAATATTTGTTTATATGTCCAGGCTTCCCACAATTGAAGCATGTTTTGATGGCTTCTGTTTGCATTGCAGCAATGACTTGTGTGAGGCGGTCTACGGATAAAATGAATGGCTAAGATATGCCTTGTGTTATTTCTGTATATGTGCCCTCTGGGCTTCCTCCTAGTTGGGTTTGCAGGATTGCTTTTTCTGAGTGAGCACTTGATTTAAAATTCGAAAAGTCTCTGGTATCTGGAGGAAATAAATTTGGTTCTTTCTTTGGATATAGTTGAGCTGCATCCTGTAGATTTGTTTCTTCTGCCTGCATTTCTGTATAGAACTGTACTACATTTTCTCTTCCCTTTTCATTGCAATAATAGGAGCGGCCAGAGGTGGTGCTGTAGCTGGAGGTCGGCAGTCTCGGTGGTCACAAAATGGCGTCTGCAGCAGTGTGCATGCTCAGCATTGGGGCCGCATCTTGTTGTACGGCAACTTCTTGTAAGGGACTGCCATTTTGATGTATGGCAACTCCCTGTAAGGCGCCGCCATTTTGTTCCAAAGGAGCATGCTCAGCAATGATGTAAGAGATCCGCAGTCTTCCGGTTTTGGGACTGAGACTTATTTTTGGTTAAAAGTTCATGGAGGCAGCTGCCTTTTTCAGGACTGTTATTCCTGACACTGTTATATTCGTGCATAAGGTTGAGGGAGTTACCCAAGGTCTCCATATCACTAGCTACGAGTGTTATAAACAAAATTCTGCCGATTTTTTTGTAGAAAAAGTTACAAAAGCAAGCAGACTGGTGTTGATGCGGCAGTACTTACTTGTTGTTATATTAATCACAGGTCGTTAGAGTTAATTGTTCTTTTTGTATCAGTAAAGACTCTAGCCAAGGCGGAGTTGATAGCTCTTCTCCCCGGACAGTGAGAGAGAAAAAGATGAAACATGGGAGGAGGGGGCATTAGAATATGCAGATTAACTTCGGGACCAGCGTACCATGGGAAGGGTCGGGCTTACCGAAAAAACCCCAAAAACAACGAGCCAATGCAAAATTAAAAAATTAGAGTGATTCCTAGACGTGAAGAACAGAGTGCTGAGCCTGCAGAGATGCTGAAAACTTTTGTGCCCCTCGCCCTGACTAAGGAAGTCATCTGGAACCGGGACCCGGAGCTGGGAAGCAGTGGAAAGCAGAGAGATCGGGGTCTCGCCCAGAAGCTCCCACGAGGACTGGACACCCAGCTCTTCCCCTAGTGGACAAAGCTGCGCATATCCTCCTCCTCTGAGCCACGCTGGGAAAGAAGATGGAGACTGCCGACCAGTCGAGCTTCCCAATCTTGAGCTGATCACTTTTAATAGAGGCATTAAAAGGAGAAAAGTCTCCTGCCCTGTTTATTTCACGAGTACACTGGAGCTAGCCTTCCTCCCCCCTCAGAGCAGGGCTCCCTCCCTCTCCTCCAAGCGGCCGAAGGTAGCGTGAGCTCGGCAGTGGGGGTCAAAGATGGCACCCACTTTTGCGCAGGAGAAATTCTAGAGATAAAACTGCTAACTATGTAGTTCGACTAAGTCTCATTAACTACACGGCACGTTCAAACAAAAACAGCTACAAGTCTATTTCTCCCAGTAGCACGATCAAAAAGCCAAACACCAACAGAGTCCTAGAGTTCAGAGAATTTCTTAATTACCCAGAGTAGTAAATCTTTGAATCGAGAATTTAATCTTGTCAGAGTCTTTAGTTTAATAAAACATCCCTTTGTTCTGACACATCTCGACCCGTGTTTAGTCGTCCAGTGCAAGCTGCCTGTTGGCCCCGCCGCACCCTCTCCTCAAGTGGCACAAGCTCTTTGCGTTTTAACAGCTGCACTCTGCATTTGTATACCCGCTGCTATGGCTAGATGGTAGTGAGTCAGGCGGCGAAGGGGGTAATGGGGGAAATACCTGCCCCCCTGCTGCTATTGTTAACTCTTCAGGAGATACCATGGGGCACCCCGTGAGTAGTCCCAGTGCCAAAGGGGGGAGCAGTACATCCACCTCCATTTTCTCTGGTTCCGGTGCAGGCTCCGGAGCCAGTGCCGGCTGTAGGACCGCGTTGTTACTGTTTGAGACTGCCTGTTGAACCTGCAGCTCCGGCTCCGCGGGTGCAGAAGGTAGGGGTATAACTGGATACACCCCCCCGAAAACCTCTTTCGCGAACGCCGGGAAGGCCGCCGCGGAGTCATCTGGCTCTAGGGCTGCTGCTGCCCCTGCCGCGGCTGTTCTTTCTGCTTTAAACTGCTTCAACACCGTTATCATGAGTTTCCAAGTTGTGCTAAGCCCCTTGGTTTCTTTTAACCCGTCGCTCACAGCATCCCAAAGGGCTGTTCTGAGCTTTTCCCACTCGAGGGTGTCGAATACGCTTTTGGGGGTGGAAAAAAATCCTCTCTCCTGACCCCACCTCAATAATCTTTTCAGGACTTCTGGGTCATTTTTAATCGCTGTCCTAGAGAGAATATGCTGAAGGACTTTTAAAGTGGTCTGCTCTTCTTTTGACAGTCCCTTCCCCATCCTCCAGCCCCCGGCCGCTCACCTTTCCCGGTGTTCCGCTGCAGCGTATTTTTCCCGGAGTCGTATTCTGACTCCTTGGAGCCGTCCTCCGACTCCTCCCCCACCGCGATCCCGCCATGGGGGTCTCCGACCGGGACTTCCCAATTTTTCATTTCTGTCTTCAGAGTCCAGAGGGTCCAAAGAGTCCTGTCTACTTCTTTATCAAGTCGTAATCTCCTCGGTATCATGTCGTGGTTCACCAATAATGCAGGAAACAGGACTCCTGTATGACTAACCAATATGATTAGGCAGAAGCAGTTAATTGTTTACATTATGCACTTATTTATACATTCTAAAACTACTACACATGCTAGTCGCGCATTTCTTCATTGGTGCCTCTGTCTTGTCCACGCGTTCTGCAAGCACTCTTCAGAGTATGTGATTGGTTACAGTCCAGGTGGTTCACCGCCCTCTGTTATCTAGTTCTTGCGGTCTTGGTATTTGTTTCTCAGCCTCTTCTTTCTTAACTTAGCACAGTTTATGTCTTAGCACCTTTGATGAATTCCAGAGGGCTCTGATAAGAATAACTAGAGATAGTTTGGCTGGGGCACAATGTTGCCTAAGTTGTTCAGATACATTGCTACAATAGGGTATGTTCCACTTAGATATGGATATGTGTTAATTTTAGATTTTCTGAAAACTACATATGTACATATATCCACATGCTTTTAACATTCTGTTCATGTATTTCTCTAAGCAAATCAGTAGGCTGAGGTTCTAAATGGTCTTCAGGGCGCATCAAGAAATTTGAATTTGTATTTCCTTTATAACTTTGGGAATTTATGTCCTGAAACTCACTTTTTTTTTCTCTTAATAACTTTACTACTCTGCTTACAAGCTTCGAGTATTCATGCCTATTTGAGTTTATATTACCTTTTATTTTAATCTTCTACCAATCTCTTAAATACCTAATGTCATGGAAACTGCTTCCCGTAAAATAATTTAGAGTGTGAGAAGTATGTAAGCTGAAAATGCAGAACTATTTTTCCTTGTGTCTAGTTTTTGGTGACATGGGTTCTGCTGACAGGGATTTTTTCTGTTTTAGCATTATTTTAAAATGAGATAGACAAATTCGCGTAGGTAGTTCAGACAAGTAGTGTTATCAAATGTATCTTGCCAACAGTAATGAAATCTGTCTCAGATCATAGTGTGGCCTGGGGGGAGGGGATGATGACAGGGTGGAGGGGATGTACCACCACAATATTGAAGACAGCTTTCTGGGCTAGGGAAATATTTTTATTTCATGCACTGAAGAGACCTTCCTGAAGTTGGATCTGTTCAACACCAATGGGCCTGTCTTTGCCAGCTAAATACTGATTAAACAAATTAAAGAATGTGCCCTTAAAATTGGGTGGGGAGGGTCTTTGATCTCATATCCTTGTCATCCTTAAGTTCTTCTGTGTTTTTTTCTCTACCCTCAATGGAAGAGGATCAGGTTAGGGAACACTTAGGTATACATAAGTTCATGGAGTATCACACTAGTAATCCTGGAAACCATTTCCAAACATATGAAGGACAAGAAGGTAAGTGGGAGCAGTCAGCATGGTTTTATGAAGGGGAAATCATTCTTAACCAAGCTAGTAGCTCTCTAAAGCAAGTTGACTAGTTTGATAGATGAAGGTAGCAATGGATGCTGGTTGACTTCAGTAAGGCTTTTTATGCTGTCTTCCCTGACACGCTCATAGGGAAGCTGACAAAGTGTTAGAGAAGTGAACAATGAGGTATATCAAAACCTGGCCAAATGGCCAGGCCCAGCCTGTCAGGATTGTGATCAGTGGCACAAAAGCCATTTGAAGGAAGTCAGTGTTGTACCTCCAGGGTTCAATACTGGATCCAGTACTGTTTAACATCTTCAATAATGACCTGGACATAGGGCAGAATTTACCCTCAGCAAGTTTGCAGATAATGCAAGATGGGGAGGAATGGCTGATACAGTAGATATTTGTGTTGCCATTCAGAGGAACCTGGACAGAGGATCCTCATGAAGTTCAGTAAAGGGGAAAATGTGAAGTCCTACATCTAGGGGAGTAGTACTATGTATGCCAGTACAGGCTGGGACCTGACCAGCTGGTAAGCAGCTCAGCAGAGAAAGGCCTGGGAGCCCTATTGGGCAGCAAGCTGACCATGAGCCAGCAATGTGTCCTCACAACAAAGATGGCAAACAACACCCTAGGCTATGTTAGGAAGAGTGTTGCCAGCAGGTTGAGGAGAGTTCATCCTTCTCTACTTAGCACTGGTGAGGCCACATGCTGAGTGCTGTGTCCAGTTATAGGTTCCCTGACACAAGAAAGACACGGACTTAGTGGAGTGAGTCTAGCAAAGAGCCACATTCCTCCTATAATCTGTAATGGGTGTGGATGTGGGAAAAGGTAGGATTACATGTTTTTTACAGTTGATCATGATTCATGAAAATGTTATAGTATTTATAGTTAAATATATTAAAAATATGATACTAAATGCATTTCCTCTAGTTGGAACTACTTAAAACATTGGAAAAATAAATGAAAATAGTCTCAAAAAATCACAGCAATTAAATGTGAGTGCATATTAGCTTATATGCCACAGTCCTTCTAGGAATCTGTACTTTATTAATCAGGCTCATTTTTTCTCATTTGACCTGTTTATAGAAAACAAAACATGCTAGAAAGATCTGATAAATGAAAGATGAAACTAGAAGAAATTCAGGATAAAGGATCATCTTTATAATGGAGCAGGAGTGATCACTTAAATTAGTTTTTGTGTAATCAGTTTATTCCAGACCTCTGTATCCTTTGTTTTTTTGATGATATGGTAAGGCCAGGTTGGAGACATTTGTAAAAGAAATTACTATTGTTCTACTGTGTTAGCAGGAGCAGTGGAGGAGACATTATATGAAGTTCTAGTATATGAAGAAAGTCAGGTTGGATCATGCCCTGGTTTGAAAAGGAAGTGAGTTTTT
>NW_005055500.1:0-559 GCF_000277835.1 Geospiza fortis
CATTATTGAAGGTCTGTAATTACAAAGATGCTGGGCATGATGTCAGGATTTACAGCCTGCTGTGGGCTCTCCAGATGTTTCTCAGACAGAGTATAAAGGAGATACAAGCAAAGAGAAAAGGATACTGTGATCTGAATGTTATTTTTCTGCCAGCTCAAGCACTCAAAGCACTTTTTGGGCACCTGCTTGGGACCCCTTGCACATTCCTGTGACAAGTGCAAAGCAAACCAACTTAGCACTGAATTGAGTACCAGGGAAACCTTGCAGATATTTGCTGGAACTGGAAGTTTCCCTTCAGTTTTGCTTTCTCCTTGGATGCATCTGACCATCAATCTTTCCTTGCTACGTAGTTTGACATGGGATTTTTGAAATTCAAGGCTCTTCCATGTGGATGTTGTGAGTAGGGCGCTGACGTTTCAGACAAAGGTGGAGGGTGATGCTGAAAATCTTGAGACCCTTCAGAGCTCACTCTTGTAAAGTATGGTGCAGGACCTAGATCTGCTTAGAAACAGCAGCAGCAGCAGCAGCAGCAACAACAGAAGGGGAAGGCCTTTCTTCT
>NW_005055500.1:607-4158 GCF_000277835.1 Geospiza fortis
CCCACCTCTGGAACCTGTCAAGGTCCCATTGGCTGCTGCTTCTTCCTTTTTAAAGAGTACCAAGATATTTGGGCACTGCTGCTTTAGTTAGCCAAAAATAAAGGTAGCAAATGGTCTTGTTCATCAAATTCCAGTCATTTAAATGGCAGGAAATGGTCCCTACCCTGAGATAGTTCTTCTTCAGATAAAAACCTAGTTCTTCCCTACTCATGCTGCTGGAAGCCGGAGGTTTCACTGTATCGTTTGGTGAATTCCCTTAGTCCCTTTTACTCAGAGAGTGCCTGGCATACAAAGTACCTATCTGTACACTATGAATGGCATGAAACATTGATGACTCAGCCAGGAGAGCACTGTTCTGTCCCCCTGCAGAGTGACTTGGAAGTGCTGATGAGCTCAGGGCTGTGAGCAGAGGCTGGGCTTTTGCTCCTTTGCAGATACTTGGTGGGCACACCTATGTGTGATAGGTCAGGCAACAGCAATTTGAGCTTTGGCTACTGAGATCAAACTCAGCTGGGCTAGGTCATGAGGAAAGGCTGCCCAGTCACCTGGAGGGCCCTGCTTTGCTGTGTGAAGTGGAAAATAGTCCTGCTGTATCTGAGTTGCCATGCAAGCCATTTTCCATACTAAAGTGTAGGGATCTTAAGGCACATGTTACTGGAGAAACTGCCCCTGTGTGCCAGGAACAATTGTTCTTCATCTTCACACCTTGCAGGTCAGAGAAGGAGAGCCTGCAAAGCAGCCTGCTGGAGGCTCAGCAGCACATATCCGAGCTGGAGATGGCCAGGAGCCGTGTGCAAGCCCAAGTGCGCACAGCCACGCAGGCCAAGGAGGCGATACTGGGTGAGAGCCTCGTGCGCTTTGTTTCTGCTGATGGCCCTGCCTAGTGCAGTTGCTCCCAAGCCAGCTCTGTCCGCAGGGCTTCTGAGGAGTGAAGGAGCTGAGGGCAGGTCCCTCCTTGCCTGAACCTGAAAGGGCTTCAGCTCAGCAGGTTCCTCTGCTTGTGGAGTCTCTGACTCTTGCCATGTGCCATGTTTGCAGAGGATGTGAGGGGCCTTCGTCGTGAGCTGCTGGCTGTAAGAACTCTCAGCCAACAGCAAAGTGAAGACGTGGCTCAACAGCTCCACTGGGCAGAAGAGCAGTGCGGGAAGGCTCTGAGACTCTGGCAATCTGCTCAGCAAGTGGAAGAAAAAAAGCTCCTGCAAAAACTGGTAAGAAACAATACGCATCTGAAGGGTGCACAGAGCCTGGCACTGTGCTTCCAGGCTGCAGTGCTGGGCACCAGGAAGAAGAGCTAGGATGGAAGGGTTAGAGCTGGGTAGAGAAGCAGAAGGAAGTGGCTGAAAAGAAGTGCTTTTGAGACTGAAAAAGAGGAAACCTGAGCTTGGTGGCAGGTGCCAGTAAGATTTCTCTTGATGGAACATCAAGGACAAGATGCAGGCAGAACTGCAGGAAGCTCTGGGAAAGATGAAGGCTATGGAGAAGAGGCACCAAGAAGAAATGGAAAGGATGCACAAGGTCCTGCTGCAGTACAGGCTGGCTGAACAAAAGCAGGTGAGTGAAAGAGCAGGAGGCAGTGCACTCATGCAACGAGTGGTCTCTGCCCTTGTTGCCTTTCCCCTGCAGAGCAGCAGGTGGATGGGGGCAATGTCTCTGAGCGCCACGCTCTGTGGTCTCCATGGCAGCTGGTCTGAAGGGCACTTACTGGGCCACTGAATCTCAGCTGCTGCCCTGTGCAGCAGGGCAGGAGCTTTGGCCTGTGGGCCAGCAATCCTGCGAATGTATTTCTGCTGCCCTCTTAGAGCTCACTTTGTTTTTTGAGGGATTTGTTCAGGTGAGCACGGTGACCCACACAGATTCTGAATAAGTTGTCCTTGTCCATGGTGAATGCAGTCCTGAGAACGGGGTGAAGTGTACAGTTGTTCTTTCCCTGTCACAGTCTCTACTACGGCTGGCTGTGACAAGTTGTAGTCTCTGACTGCTGTTTGAGTTTGACTTGAGGAGGAAGTGTTGACAGCTCAGCTTGCAGCCTAACACCAGTGCTGTTCCTAAGGGCCTGCCTTTGAAATGCTGTGTCTGGGCCATCTCTGCCAGGCACCCTTCTGACACAAACAAATTTCTTGTCCCAGATGGATGCAGGATCTGCCATCCAAGCTGCCGCTGCAGCACCATCCTCTGATGAAGCCTCCTCTCTGCAGCCTGAAAACCGGAGCATGAGCAGTTCACCCCACTCAAGCCAGGAGAGAGAGAAGCAGTTCCAGAAGCTGCTGAGTACGTCCTGGGGATTTCTTGTGTGATCCAGCAGTGTATTATAGTGTGTGTGCCTCAGCATGAGCTGTAGCATATGCTCCTCCTCACTCTAGTGTCAGGCAGACATTTTGGTCTCCCTACAGAAGCCAGTGTTGTGCTCAGGGGCAGCCAGGGAGCACTTGGGGCATTCCTTTTGCCCTCGAGGCAAAAGCTGGGCGTGGGCAAGCTTTTCCAGAGCTTCCCTATGCAGTAAAGACAAGAGCGGGGATTGTGTCCTGAGCAGCAGTTGTCTGCAGCCTAGCTAATGACTCAGTGAAAATGTGTGTGCTAGTCTGGCCAAACTGATCAGAACTCTTGGCTTCCTAGATTCCCTTAGACTCGTGAGTTGTCACCAGTCATTGGAGATGAAATACTTTAGAGAAATTGATTGGCTGTGTGGCTGGTTTAATGCCAGTGTTGTTTATATGACTGTTGGTACTTCTACTATTTCTTCTACGGTTTGGTTTGATATGAATTCTACATTTTGGTTAGCCTGACCTCCTTGAAGAGAACATCAGGTGACAGCACAAATAAGAGTAGAAGAGGTCTTTTTCAGTACCCGCTTAGAATTAAAAAGTTTCGTTCTTAGAACAGTCCCAAGGTATCAGAGAGGAAGAGTTGTTTTCAAAGTGCCCCAAAAGCAGAAAACCAGGACACTTTTGTTACAATCCCTGGTTGATATTTTAGTTGTGTCGTTAGGAAGATGCATCAAAGAGACACATCTATGTGGCATGGTCAGATAAAACTGCCCTGTAGGCAATTCTCAGGAGGAAGCCTGCACCCCCTCTGCTGCATGTTCTTCCAGTACCATGCACTTTGTCACTGCTAATGCCCAGCTGGTAAATATTCTCGGAATACTGAGCATTGGCCTCAATCCCTGCATGGATTCCTGCACTCTAGGAAAGCACACCAAGGCCTAGTGACTCTGCAGTACAACTGAGTTGCTCCTTACAACTGGTAAGAGCTGCCAGTGCAGTGCTGTCAGAGAATAACTGGTCAGGTTATTCAGTACAGAGCCCAGTTTACTCAGTGTCTGCCATCAGCCGTTGGGACAAAAGGGGGATTGATTGACTCCTCTGTGGGTCTGAATTCAAAGACAACCATGTTCTGTCTTGAGCGGGGTCAGCTGTAGCAGCGGGGGGGTTTAGATGGTGGTTGCTGCTCCCTATTTCCCAATAAGCATCTCCTGGGGAAAAGCCACTTGGGTAAGCATTCAGGAAGGCAGTCAAGTCCACACACACCACACTCACCATGGCAAGCTCAGC
>NW_005055500.1:5245-8064 GCF_000277835.1 Geospiza fortis
GCGGGCGGGTGCTGCCTGTCTTGCTGGGGCTGCTGTTGTTGTTGTTCTTGTTGATGTTATTGCTAGCCAAGCGACCATAAATTGCTCAGAGCCCCAGAGAGGGGAGCTGGGTTTCAGGTCTCCTGACAGTCAGGATCTCTGTTTTGAAGATTGCTTCTTGCATTTTGTTTCTTTCAGGGCGTGTTGTGACTGTGGGAGATCCGGAAAAGAAGTACATGGGATGGAGACGTATTGGCAGTGGGTGAGTGCAGCCCCGCTTGCTTCTACAGAACCATGGGCCAGGAATTTTGGTGGTGCAGTATCACATGGGAAGTCAGGCAAGCTGCAAGCATCTTCAGACCCTGGCTCTAGAATGTCCCTGTCTCAGTGCTGAGGCAGTACAAGGCATCATCAAAGATAACTGGCTGCTGACGGTGTCTTGGCTGCCTCCAGGAGCAGGACCTGGAAGCCCTCCTGTCCCTCCAAGATGTGCCAGCAGTTTGCCTGTTTTCCCAGAAGACGCAGTTTTGTATGATTCCAAGTAATACGGCCACACTCATGAAGGAAGAAAAACCCAAGAGAGCAGTTTCCCACCTGTGAGCTGTCAGATAACAGCTCTCAGTAGCATTTCTTAGTAGTATTTTGCTGGAAACAACATTCAGTGGTCAGGAAAAGAGGAGAGGCTCTGTGGTGTTGCCTGAATTTGGCAGGTAGGATCACAAGAGAGTGGTGAGAAGGCCTAGCAGGACTGTGTGTTTCATTGCCTGGGCAGGCACGCCACAGGCACAGACACAAGAAGGAAAAGGCAAAGAACATCCCTGCATGCATAATCTCGTGTGTACATTTGAGATTTGTAGCTACCCTTTTTCTTCCTGTTGGACCCAGCTTTTCTCTGGGACACTCTGCATGGCAGAGGGCTGCTGGGCTGCTGGGCCATTGCTGAAGAGCAGACAAAGCCCAGTGTTTTAGAGGCACTGCAGGCAGCAGTGAGTAAGAGCTCCTGCCTGGGCTGCCTTTTGCTTCTGAGCACTGAACAACATCTCTGTTCTTGCCTCTGCTCTGTTTCTAGGGGTTTTGGAACTGTGTATAAGGCCTTCAATGCTGCCACAGGACAAGCAGTAAGTGCCCATGCAGATTTTGCAGCTCCTGAGTGCTTTCCCTTGGGATATGATCTGTGGCCAGAGCTTTGGGTCACCTGTCTTTGCTGCAAAGGCTGTCCTGCAGAAGCAGCCTGTCTAGAGGCAGGCTGCAAAATGCATTTTGGGCAGACTTTGTCCTTCCTAACCACCTGAATGAATGCAAGATGGCAGTGGTGTCTTTCAGAGAAGGACATCCTAGCTTGGACTTACTGGAAAAATATGCATAGATTAGCTGATGCCAAGAGCCGTCATTCCGGCCCAATTCCTCTTAAGTCCAGGTTCAGACACAGATATTTTGTTTTCCATCGTGTGGTTCATTTGGAAAATATAATGCAAGACCTAAAGAAGGAGAGATCTTGTGTGGAGCACAGTTTTGCCTTTCAGTGCTAGGGAACCTAGTTCACATACACACGCACACACACCCACACACCCACACATGCACAGGTCAATGAGAAGAAGTTGATGAAGAGCCTTAAATAATACAACCTTATGTTGATCCTGTGTCAGTGACATTCCGCTAGAGAGATGCTTTTTGTACTGAACAGACATGGCGATGTCTTGGAGAGCCCTGCTGCACTTTGGGGCTAAAAGGTCAGAGTCCTGAATTCTTGTTTTTGGCTCTCATTCCATCTTCCTTAATAGTAAGGAATTAGATAAGGTAGTTCCTTATCCACCTGCAGTGCTGGGCTCAGGAACTGCACTTGGAAGGAGGTCTAGGAGGCATCCAAAATGCCTAAGCCCTGTGCTTATAACCTGGTTCGCATCCACAGTGTACCACAGAAAGGGTTATTAATTTATAAACCCACTAAATAATTACAAATCTAAGCTGTGTGCAAGATTGTTCTTTGGAGTTGCATGAAGCAAACTGAAGAAGTTAGGATGTGCTAGGATTGTAACTTTACTTTGAGTCACTTTGGAGTTCGTTTTTGGAAGCATTTTCCCCATCATGTATGTGTGTCTTTACTTTGGCACACAATCGAAATGGCAGCTGTCTCTGAAAGGCTGGTCAAAGCCCCTAGAAATGCTAACGTATTGCCAGTGGTTTCAACTTGTCTTCACAGGAGCAAAATTATTTTTGGCTTGCAAGACGTGTGTAAGTGATAATAGTAGTGCTAAACAAAGTCTATTTGAGAAGTCTGTGAGTGCAGAGAGTGCTGTTAGCACTTTGTGGTTGATGATTTAGTCCCTTTTGACGGAGGTGACAAGGCATCCAGGCCTGTGAGTGCGCAGAGAAAGAGGCTCTGGTGATGTCTGTCCCTCACTGCTTTCAACGTCATCGTAGGTGGCCGTAAAGCAACTTAATCTCCAGCACCAGGGCTGTGAGGAAGTGTTAAAGGAAATCCTGGTCATGCAGGAAAATAGGAACCCCAACATTGTCACCTACTTTGAAAGGTAAGTAGTTCTGGCAGAAAATGGATCTTCCAATTACCATCAATCCACTCCTGTACAAGGCATGGGAGGAGATTGCATTTTGTCCCCATCAGTGGTTCCTGGCATAAGCAGCTTGAAGATTGATCTCAGAAACTTGGCTCTCTTACTAAGCCAGCAGCCTGTATGTTCACTGGCTGCATGTTGTTTTGGGGCGTGATTTTTTCCAAGCGTCATAGGAGAAGTGCTGAGGAAGCATCCCAGAGATGATTTCCCTTGCACTGTTCCCACTATTTTCCATTGCCTTGCATGCCAAAAGACTAGGCTAGGAGG
>NW_005055500.1:8711-9381 GCF_000277835.1 Geospiza fortis
TTCAGAGAAGAAGGAGCATCTGCACTGAACTGCCTGTCAGTGTCCCTGTCCTTACTGTAGTGTCTTCTTTATTCTTATCTACTGTTGTTGAATTCACTGTCTCTTTTTCATTTTTATTTTCTGTTCTGCCCTCTGCCTCTCCAAGCCTTTGCCTAGAACCTTTCTGCATTGCCTTCTTTGCCTGTAGGTGCAAAGGTGCTGGTGTGCCAGTTTTCAAGCAGCGGCAAAGCCAAAGAGAGAGTCACCTGTCACAGGTCTCCACTTCAAAGGATGGCATGGCACCCAGCATGGTGCTTGCTGCTGAAAACTGACAAATGAGCTACTTCCAGGTCTGCTGTCGAGGCAGCTGTATAACCCTTGTCCTCCAGTCTCCTGCCCGACAGTAATCCCCGTGGTACCCAAGGCAGGGACTTTTTCTCTTTTGGCAAACCCTTGTTTGTCCTCTGGGCGGGGAGAGCGCATCCAGTGCAGCAGCGGTCATTCTGACTGCTTTTGCAGGGGACAGTCTTGAGCAATGACTGACGTTTCCCCTCAAAAGCTAATATGCCTCCTTTGGAAACGTCCTGCTCTCTGAGTCTTGCAGCAGCAACCTCTTCCTCAGCCAGCACTCACTGCTCCTTTGAGATCTGTGAACCTTTAGGAGCAGCCTCCTTTTGCGTGTGATGCAATC
>NW_005055501.1:0-1108 GCF_000277835.1 Geospiza fortis
GCTCTCTTATCAGAAGAAACTAACTTCCTGCCTAGCTCAGCCCTGAAGACACCATTAGGAATAAGAGGAAGAAGTTGACACTGACCAGACAGAATCCTTTGTTTGAATGGGAGTGATGCATCATGTATGAGATGTATGAATATGCAACAGGCTATTGCTTTTAAGGGTTAATCCTCTGTTAACATGTGTCCTTTTTTGGGCTTATTTTGCCCAGAAAAAGGTACCCGGACTTTTCGTAACTCTTTGTTTCTATTGTCTCGTATTGTCGTAATCCCAATTGTTCAAATTTTTATTACTCTACTTATATTACTATTTTAATAACCATTTTATTACTACTAAAATTTTAAAACTCTAAAAACAAGTGATCGGCGTTTTTCACACAGGCCTGCTTTTCCTTATTTAATCCTTTTGTTGTATTTTTGTTAAGGTTTAATAAACCCTTTAAATTTTTTAAGTGAACAGTCGTTTCTCACAACTGTCAACTCCCAAGTTAGCCTAAAATAAACAAAAATGAAGGCCCAGACAAATGAATCTCTAAGAGCTGGGAACCTCCATCTCAAACAGGAACTAATTTTTACTGCTACAGGATTTTATGTTATATGTGAAATACACATACCAAAATAATTCTCATAACATTAATGGATACTTCTACACGATTTAACAGGAGTTGTACAACATTATCCCTCTGCCCACCATAGCAGTACATAATTTTGGGATTAGTTTTCACTGAGGAAAAGCTAAAAATCAAACCGCCACTAAAGCCAAACAAACTCTTTGGTATCTGCTCAGCTCATACCTTTGGTCTCTGTAGAATCCCATTCACTCCCCTAATATGTTGCTGAGGAATACATGCAAGTGCAGGTGTCTTGGTGTGCAGCTGCATCGGAAAGTGCAGGTTGTGCTCTGGGTGGTATGAAATGGCTGGAGCCCCAGGAAAGGAGAGCTGAACCCTTTGTGTTATAAATAAAAAATCTGCCATTTTTTGGGGGGAAAAAAGAGTTGCAGAACCAGTTGGATTGGTTGCTGCCAAGGTGAAGTTCTACCTGTTTGTTATTGTAATCACTGGTCGTTTTAGTTAATTGCTCCATTTTGTATCGGTAAGGTCCTG
>NW_005055501.1:1119-2104 GCF_000277835.1 Geospiza fortis
GGGCATCAGAGAGGATGCAAAATAGCCTCTAGACCATCATGCCATAGGAAGCTAACCCACCAAACTTACCGAAAAGACCCCAAAAACAACGAGCCAACACAGAATTAAAAGATCAGAGTGATATCTGGACGTGAGGAACAAAGTACCAAGCCTGCAGAGATGCTGAAAACCTTTGTTGCCCCTCGCCCTGAGCAAAAGACCTCAGCTGGAACCAGGACCCCCGAGCCTGGAGAATTCTAAAGTTGGGGAACCCGGGGCAATGCCCACTGCTCTGGTGAGGACGGGACCGCCAGCTCTGCCCCTAGTGGAAAAAGCTGCACATTCCTCCTCCTCCTCGTCACCCTCGAGCTTCCCAACCTTGAGCTGATCACTTTTAATAAAGGCATTAAAAGGAGAAAAAGTCTTCTGCCCTGTTTATTTCACTTTGCTTAATAAAGGGCACAGAGACCTGTGGCACCAACGGGGTGACCAGCCACCCAGGGAATCAGCAAGAGCCAGTGACTCAGCAAAAAGACACCAGACTATTAGACTCATAGACGGTAAGGGTTAAAAGTTATGGGACTCCTTTGTTGGGCACCTTCCCTGGGGGCACTGGCTCCAGCTGTTATTCTGTTGCTGCACCACTATTAAATTATTTAAAGGAACCAGATATCTGGGATTCTGCTATGGGAAACCTGGGGTCGAGCCAATAAGGGAAACTTGTCTGTGTGAGTGTTGCTATGGGTTTAGGCTTCTTAGTGAGTATTTGTCATTGTCATCGTGAAGAGGCAACAAAGGGAGGTGGTTGATGGCCCTGGCATACCAATGAAATCGTTTTGGGGAGGGGAGGGGCATAGGAGTTTGGCAGTTTTTAGCTGATGGTGGTTCTCTTCCACTCCCGGGACCTGGATCTGTCACGTGGTACAGGCGAAAGTCGTGCACTCTTGCCCCTGACACAGGTTGCCACCCGCTTGAGTTTGCAGGAGGAGCATCCTCCTTCTTTTTC
>NW_005055501.1:2132-4862 GCF_000277835.1 Geospiza fortis
TTCTGAGCTTGCCAGTACTGAGACTGGTCGCAGCCCATGTGAGTTTTGCAGAAGCACCCCCTGTTTTCTCCCTCCCCTGCCAGCTGCAGCTCTTGCCTCGCTGGATCCTGCCACCACCCCCTGCCGGCTGCGAATAAGTAACTACAGTCTTTGCCTCCTGAAGTGTGCCAGCGCCTCCTGCTGGATGAGGTCATAATTACGCCAAAAGGGGAAATAGTACTTAGCGGGCTGAGAGCTTCTGTTATTGCGTTGTTGTTTGTTGTGTTCTGTTTTTTACATATATTTTTAGTAATGAACTGTTATTGCTTTTTTCTACATTTTTTCCTGAAAGCCCCATAATTTTGAAGCTATAATAATTTGGAGGGAGAGGTCTTCTTTCTATTCCAGGAAGGTTCCTACCTTCCTTGCAGACATTTGTCTTTTAAACCAAGACAGTGTGGAGTGTGTAGGGAGTCAAACAGTGCACCCGTCATCTCCCTGGAGCTGCCTACTGTAAAGGAGCTTCAGTCCCAGCAGTTAAAGTCTCGGGTGGTGTGACTGTAACTCCCAGAGTGGCTCCTGAACAGTCAGGCAGGAAAGTTTACTTAACAATTTAAGCCACAGTGAAACGAGTGACTAAAAAGCAAACAAACAAAAGCCAAATCTATATTTTCCACAGCTACATGCTAATGACCATTTTTGAGAGAAACATTGCCAACCTTTTGCTATCAGCATCATAGGCAACTATAAGTAGTATAAGTAAAACCTTTATCCAAGAATAGCAGAATAGATACATCCCATTTCCATGGAAACCTTGCCCCTACATAGTCACACATCCCACTTGCCTCAGAAAACCCACTGCAGTTCCAGACACACAGTCAGTTTACCCCATAGAATCATAGAATTGTTTTGATTGGAAAGGGACCTGTAAAGGATATCTAGTCCAACCCACCTGCAATGAGCAGGGACATCTTTCATCAGACCAGGTTGCTCAAAGCCCAACCTGAGCTTGAACACTTCCAATGATGGGGCACCAACAACTTCTCTGAGCAATATGTTCCACAGTCTCATCACTCTCATTGTAAAAAAAATGTCATCCTTACATCCAATTTAAATCTATCTTTGTTGAGTTAAAAGCTGTTGCCCCTTCTCCTGTCATTACAGGCCCTGGCAAAAAAGTCTCAGTCTTTCTTGTAAGCCCCCTTTATATAATGAAAGATATCCCCCAGAACCTTCTCCACGGTGGACAGCCCCAACTGTCTCAGCCTTTCCTCATAGGAGAGGTGCTCCATGCCCCTGATCATCTTTGTAGCCCTGCACTAGACCTGCTCCAACAGGTCCATGTCTTTCTTGTACTGGAGGCCCCAGAACCAGATGCAATACTCCAGGTTGGGTCTTACTAGAGCAGAGGGGAAGAATCACCTCCCTCAAGCTGCTGGCCAGACTTCTTTTGAAGTAGTCCAGGATATGATTGGCTTTTTGGGATACAAGCATACATTGCTGGCTCATATCTAAGCCTGTCAAGGTCTCTCTGGATGGTATCCCTTCCCTCTAGTGCATCAACTGCACCACTCGTGTTGCAGTCATCTACAAACTTGATGAGAGTGCACTTGATCCCACTGTCTATGTCATTGATGAAGATATTAAAGAGCATCAGTTCCAAGACAGAGCCCTGAGGGACACCATTTGTCATCAGCCTCCACCTGGACATAAAACCATTGACCACAAGTCTCTCACTGCATCCATCCAGCCAATTCCTTATCTACTGAATAGTCCACTCTTAAAACCCATGTATGTCAAATTTCGAGATAAGGTGTCATGTGGGACCCTGTCAAAAGCCTTACAGAAGTCTAGGAAGATGATATTGGTCAGTCATCTTTGTCAACTGTTGCAGTCACTCCATCATAGAAGGCCACCTGATTGATCAGATGTGATCTACCCTTAGTGAAGCCATGCTCGCTGTCTTGGATCACCTCCTTATCTTCCATGTGCCTTAACATTGCTTCCATGAGGTTTTGCTTCATGATCTTCCCAGGCACAGAGTTGAGACTCACTGGTCTGTATTTTCCCCAGTCTTCTTTTCTCCCCTTTTTCCAGTCACTGGGGACTTGGCCTGACTGTTAGGATTATTCAAATATGATGGACAGTGCCTTGGCAACATCAGGCAGTTCCCTCAGGACCCTGGGATGCATCTCATCAGGCCCCATAGACTTGTGGTTATTCATCTTCATCAAGTGATCTTGAACCTGCTCTTTGATTACAGTGGGACTTCTCTTCCCCCAACCCCCACCTAGAGGTTCAGGGTCTTGAGAGATGTGGGGAGCCTTACTGCCAGTGAAGACTGAGGTGAAGAACTCATTGGGTACCTCAGCCTTCTCCATATCTGTTGTTATCAGCTCTCCTTTCTCATTTATCCAGGCCTTTCTTTTCTGACCTATGTACTTATAGAATCGCTTCTTGTTGTTCTTCACATTCCTTGCCATGTCCTGTCCTGTTCCATCTGTGCCTTGACTTTCCTGACCTCATCCCTTCGCATCCGAACCATATCCCTGTACTCTCCCCAGGCCACCTGTCCCTGCTTCCACTGGCTGTGCATTTCCTTCTTACTCAGTTTGAGGAGCAGATCCTTGCTTAGCCATGCAGATATTCTGCCTGCCCTGTTTGATTTCTTACACATGGGGATTTGAGGGCTCTTGCACTCCGAGAAAAGTGGCCTTAAAGAGTTCCCAGCTCTGGTCAGCTCCTCTTTCC
>NW_005055501.1:4872-8866 GCF_000277835.1 Geospiza fortis
TGGGGACCTCATCCACTAATTATTTAAGCAGCTGCAAGTTCACTCTTCTTAAGTTCAGGGTCCCGACTTTGCTCTTTGGCATGCCCATGTTCTTCGAGGTTAAAAACTCAAACAGGGCATGGTTGCTACAGCCCAGATTGCCCCCCATCTTAACCTTTTTAATGAGCTCATCCTCACTTGTGAGCACCAGGCCCAGTAATGCTGCTCCTCTGGCTGGTTTTCTAATACCTGGGCCAGGAAATTGTCCTCTACACACTCCAGGAGTCTCCTGGATTGCTTACAGCCAGTTGTATTGCTTTCCCCCAATCTGGGTGGTTGAAATCCCCCATCAGATCAAGAGTCTGCGAGTGTGATGCTTCCTGTAGCTGAAGCAAGAAGGCTTCATTAACAGTCTCCCCTTGATTGGATGGCCTATATGAAACAGAGTAGAAATTCTCCCAAGTAGAAATCCATTTTGATTTAGGTGAAATGTACATCTTTGAGTCTGTGGTTAGAAAACATAGCTTTGTAGCCTGACCGCAAGGCCCAGGCTCAGGGAAACTGATTCAGTGAAGGACAGAGATAAGGGGGGGGAGACAGAAGGTGATAAAGAGAGACAGAGAGACTGCTTTGAAAGCAGGTCAACCTGACCTAGGAATTCTTTCTGATAAAGAAGAACTAGCAGGAAATGTCACGTGAAATTCGTAAGAATGAATATATATGAACCTATTGTGAAATTGTATGCATATGTATTTGAGAGGGGGATAAAAAGGGACCTGAAGTTCCCAGAGGTACGCATGTCTTTTAAGGAGAGTAATCTCCGCATGCGTCCAGCGCTGTAATAATAAACATATTGGCTTTACAACTTTCACAAAGTTGTGGAGTTTTTGGCTATCTCCGCAAAACATATAGTAGACCCCAACCACTAGGTGTCCTTTATTGGTCTGGTCCTTGATTTTTACCCACAAGCTCTCAACTTGTTTGTGGCTGTTTCTCAGAGGCAGCTCTTCACAATCTATCCATCCTTAGCATAGAGGGCAATGCGCCCACCCCTCCTTCCCAGTCTCTTCAGTCTCTTCTGAAAAGCTTGTAGCCCTCAATTGCAGTGCTCCAGTTGTGTGATTCATCCTACCATGTTTCTGTGATGGCAGTTAGGTCAGAGTTTTCTAAATGCACCATGGTTTCCAACTCTTCTTGCTTGTTTCCCATGCTGCACGCATTGGTGCAGAGACACCTCAGCTCATCTATTTGTGGTTTTCACATGCCCTCTGAACAGAGAGAAGCTGTGAGAGAAGCAGAGAAAAGAATTATCAAAACAATTCTTATCTCATTTGCTGCTCCTGTGTTTGTGCCCATGTGGAATGTGTTCTGGAGATTGTTTACCCAAGGCGATTGCTTGATCGGATTCTGGTGGAATTGTTTATGTTAATTAGCCTATCAGGTCCAAGCTGTGTGGCCTGACTGTCGAGAGACAGTCATGAGTATTCTCTAGTATTCTTAGTAGTATGATATACTATAGCGTCTCTCTTTAATATAGTTGTAATGTAATATAATATAGTTTTAATAAATCGAGTGTTCAGCATTCCGAAGCCTTGGAGTCAGATGTCAATAATTTCTTTTGTTGGGGTTGCCCTGATTTTACTATAAGTAGTGAACCCCGACGTCGGCTGAAGAACCAGGACCAGGATGGATCAGATCGGGTTCTCAGCCGAAGATGAACATGAAAAGGTTTGCTGAACGCTCATGGGAGTGTGTCCGGTGGTCTTTTGGTGAGCCTCCGAGATGGGAGAAGCCCCTCAAACCTTCGCTTGGACCCCGTGGGACCCTGCGCAGCCCGCTCATAACCGGACACTGTTGCAAGGCACTGTTAACCCTTCCCCTTCTGACAACACCGCCCTCCGCAAAATATGGGGTGACAGTTGGGAAGAGGTGCCTTCAGAAATGGAAGTTCCATTTTCTCTGTTAGAGGAGGACACTACTGGAGGGTGAAGAGTTCTGGCTCTGCAGAACAGAATTCCTGTGTTGGAGGCAGATCTCTATGAGTTTTTCAGATGGGCAAAAGCTCGTGGGTTTCCCATGGATTTGGAATCCTCCCTGGACCCGAGAGCCTGGCAGCCCCTGGATTTCTATTTTTGGGAGAAGCACAGGCGGGGGGGAGGGAATTTCTTGAGAGTTCCCGGTGTATGCGGCTTTTTCCTCCATTCTGAGGAAGAGAACCCCCTTGGAGGGGCGCATCACTCTACGCGGGGAGCCATCAGCCCCCCCGCCACAGCTGGCAGGAGAAAAGTCCGTTCAATGACAGAAACTGCTGGCTCCCATCCCCCGCTTTGCCCACAGCGCAAACAGAGCAGCTTTTTTCCGCGCCCCTGGAGTGAAATAAATAGGGCAGGACATCTTTCTCCTTTTTAATGCTCCAGGAGCGGCACGGAGGAAAAGTGCAGCTTTGTCCGCTGGTCTGCAGGCAGAGCTGAGGCTTCCGTCCTCACGAGAGCATCAGGAGATTCCCGCCTTTCTGTTTCTGTTGGGCATTCCCAATATTTAGAAATTTCTTGCATTCCCCAAAAGGGGTTTATCCCTTTTTCAGCACACTCATAAAGTTCATATGCTTCATGGTGGATGCACTTGTTCCCTTCTTTTTTTTCAACAGACTAAAATTTATTTGGATCTCTTGGGATCCACTGGGTAGCAGAGTTTTTTACTGCTAAATACCTTTTACAAACTATTCTTCTTACTGGCATACTGTACCCCTTCCCTTTTCTTAAAATACCTTTTCTTATTATTATTCTTGCTTTCAGATCCCACTGTTCTTATCCCTTCACCTCTGTAACACTAAATTCTGGGTTATTCTGTATCCAATTTAAGATTTCCAATAGCCCTAGACTAATCCCTTCTCATGACCAAATTTCAGTCATCTGGGTACTTCCACAAACCCAACAATTAGAGTCAGTTCATAGCTGTTTTTTTTTACTGAATCTATGAATAGATTCTTACCTCGGGGTATCTCTAAATGGTCTTGTTCTCTTATTGCTTTTACTATCTCTTTCTCTTTGACCAGATCTACCAGGCTTGCTTCAGTAGCATCACGTTCAAAGCACAACCAGGCTTCTCCTACAGGGCACTCTCCCAGGAGTCGCTGCCTAAAAGTGGCGGTATTCTGGGCTATCCAAGACATTTTCTTATCTTCTTGACAAAGGACCAATTGGGAGAGGTTAACACAATTAGGGTTAGTATTGGTGTGGACTCTCAACAAGGAACTTCTTCCTCATAGAGGGGTTGGTAGCACTTACTGCATGGCTCTCTTGGGCTCCCCAGAGCACCACCAGCAATGAAAGCCATCATTACTCCCCTTCCCAAGAGTCCAGTATGGGTCATCTTGCACAGCCTGCCCACCCGGCCTTGCCTCTTGGGGAATTTTACTGAGAAGAAGCTTCCAAGCTCTTTAGAGTCTCTTCTACCCCCTTCTCTGGTTAAACTTCTCTTGGTCTGTTCCCTACCAATTTTGGTTTCTCTTAGGGGAGTGCTCTGTAGAGGATTAACTTGGAGTTTTTGGCTCTTCCTTTTGAGAGTCAACTTTAAGTCTTTCGGTCCTTTTATAATGGTATACTCAGGTGAATTAACTCGTGATGTGGTTGAATCCTGTCCT
Source organism: Geospiza fortis (assembly GCF_000277835.1). Lineage (NCBI taxonomy): Eukaryota > Metazoa > Chordata > Aves > Passeriformes > Thraupidae > Geospiza > Geospiza fortis. Next base: position 8,495 of record NW_005055501.1, read on the forward strand.
GAGTTAGGGGTTGAGAGAGGTGTGGGACCTGGTACAATGCCAGAGGGAGAAACTGACGTTGAATCCAGTCCAGTGCCCGGGGGTGAGACTGGTCCTTTTATTCTCGTGATGTGAGTCTAACTCTTTTCTCTGGTCCGCACAGCCAAATTAGCAATTGGGAGTACCTGAAAGGGGCCTTCAAATTTAGGCATTAATGGTCCACTATTCCAAGATTTTATCAAAACCCAGTCTCCTGGGTTAATGTTATGTACTTTCATGCCCAGAGGGGAAGTTTGGGGGAGGTATCCTCTTTTTCTAAGTCCTTCTAGGGTTCTTCCAATGACTTCTAAATATTTTCTGGTAGCTTCTTCTCCTTCCAAATAGTCTCCTGTG
>NW_005055501.1:9101-9380 GCF_000277835.1 Geospiza fortis
CTCTGTAACCCCATAGGTCACTTTCCCCTAACCCCTACTATTGGACAAGTTTGGATCCCTCTGTACCCTATAAAAAGGGGCTGTTTTAGCCCATTTGGCAGAAGAAGAGCCGTCGCTGGAACCCTTCACAGACCCCTCCATAAAACCATCGCGGTGGAACCACCAGGACCTTTCCTTCTCCTCTCTCTTGTCTGCTTCTACCCCCAGCCCACTGGCGCCTTAGCAAGCAAGAGCTGGAAATCCTAAGAGAGGTGATAATCACTAAAGAGCTGAAATCCA
>NW_005055502.1:0-1202 GCF_000277835.1 Geospiza fortis
AGGCCCAAATAATTATTAGTTATTAATTAATAATAATTAGAGGCAAAAATAGGTCCAAAACCGGAGTTATTAGCCCCAAAAATTGAGTTATTATCACTAATAAGTCATTAATAATCACTAATAAATAATTAATGATCATTACTAAATAAGCAATAATCACTAATAATTAATTAATGAGCGCTAATTGGCGCTAATGAATTACTGGGGGCCAGCAGGCTGAGCACCAGTCTGGGATAGGCCACCGTTAATAATCACTAATAATCAATAATAAATCATTAATAATCACTAACAAATCATAATTAAATCATTACAAAATCACAAATAAATAATTAATAATCACTAGTAAATAACCGATAATCACTAATAACCACTAATAAATCATTCACAAATCATTATTATATCATTATTAAATCATTAATAATCACTAATACATAACTAAGAGTCGCTTATAGTCACTAATAATCACTAATAAATCATTAATAAATCACTAATACATCATTACTTACAATGAATAAGAAACTAATATTTGCTAATAAGCAATTAATAACCCCTGATAATTAATTAATTAGCGCTTATGAATTATTATTAATTATCAATTAATTACTAATTATGGGGGGGCAGCAGCCTGAGCACCAGTCCGGGATAGGCCACTGTTAATAATCACTAATAATCAATAATAAATCATTAATGATGACTAAAAATAATAATGAAATCATTAAGAAATCACTAATAAATAACCGATAATCACTAATCACTAAAAAATAACCGATAATCACTAATAAATAACCGATAATCACTAATAACCACTAATAAATCATCCACAAATCATTATAAAATCATTAATAATCACTAATACAAAACTAATAGTCGCTTGTAATCACTAATAATCACTAATAAATCATTAATAAATCACCAATAAATCATTACCTATCATTAATAAACAACTAATATTCCCTAATAAACAGTTAATAACCCCTGATAATTAATTAATTAGAGCTTATTAATAAATTATTAATAAATTCTTAATTAATTAATTATTAATTAATTACCGGGGGGCAGCAGGCTGAGCACCAGCCTGGGATAGGCCACGTTGGAGCAGCCGAGGGCGGAGCCGCAGGCCCGGGAGCAGCCCTGGGGGTCAGCGCAGCCAATGACGTCTGTGGGACCAGTATGGACCAGTATGGACCAGTACGGACCAGTAT
>NW_005055502.1:4747-5697 GCF_000277835.1 Geospiza fortis
ATCCCAGTCCATCCCAGTCCATCCCAGTCCATCCCAGTCCATCCCAGTCCATCCCAGTCCATCCCAGTCCATCCCAGTCCCACCTGGTCGGTGCACCAGTACCAGGCCGAGATGATTCCCAGTCCCAGCACCAGCCCGGGCCAGGGCAGGTCCCCGGTGCTGGGGTCCCGCAGGAGGTTGAAGGCGTCGGGCCGGGGGCGCCCGCAGGGTCCCGAGGAGTTGGGGGGCAGAGCCAGGGGGTAACGCTCCAGCAGGCCCTGGTACCCGCCCACGGCGCCCAGAGCTGCCGGAAACCAGCACGGACCAGTATGGACCAGTACGGACCAGTATAAACCAGTATAAACCAGTACGGACCGGTATAAACCAGTACCAACCAGTACGGACCAGTATGGACCAGTATAAACCAGTATAAACCAGTATAAACCAGTACGGACTGGTATAAACCAGTACCGACCAGTATGGACTAGTACTGACCAGTATAAACCAGTACGGACCAGTATAAACAAGCATGGACCAGTATAAACCAGTACAAACCAGTATAAACCAGTACGGACTGGTATAAACCAGTACCGACCAGTATGGACTAGTACTGACCAGTATAAACCAGTACGGACCAGTATAAACAAGCATAGACCAGTATAAACCAGTACAAACCAGTATAAACCAGTACGGACTGGTATAAACCAGTACCAACCAGTATGGACCAGTACGGACCAGTATAAACCAGTATGAACCAGTATAAACCAGTATGGACCAGTATAAACCAGTGCCGACCGGTATAAACCAGTATGGACCAGTACAAACCAGTATGAAACCAGCATGAAGCGGTAAAAACCAGTATAAAGTAGAATAAACCAGGATGGACCAGTATGGACCAGTATGGACCAGTACAAACCAGTATGGACCAGTACGGACCAGCATGGACCAGTACGGACCAGTATGGACCAGTA
>NW_005055502.1:5793-8922 GCF_000277835.1 Geospiza fortis
AACCAGTATGAACCAGTATGAACCAGTATGAACCAGTACCGTAGCCGGCCAGCACGGAGGCGCCCGCGACGATGATCAGGGTCTGCACCAGGTCCGCGAACATCAGCGCCGTCAGCCCGCCTGGCCACGCCCACCGCGTTAGGCCACGCCCACATTGGGCGACGCCCAGTTAGGCCACGCCCACGTCGCCCCCAAACCCCACCAGGCCACGCCCAGGTGGACACGAACCCGGTTAGGCCACGCCCATCGCGTTAAGCCACGCCCAAATTACAAAAACCCTAATTAGGGCACGCCCACAGCCAGTTAGGCCACGCCCACGCTGGCTCGTACCCCATTAGGCCACGCCCACATTGGTTGATACCCAGTTAAGCCACACCCCCGCGGATACAAACCCAGTTAGGCCACGCCCACATTCCCTCACACCCAATTAGGCCACGCCCACTCAATTAGGCCACACCCACACTGGCCAATTCCCATATAAGCCACGCCCATACCCAAATTAGGCCACGCCCAGTTTGACACATGCCCAGCTAGGCCACGCCCACAATGACCATTTCCAGTCCCTCCCAGTCCCAAACCAGTACAAACCAGTCCCTCCCAATCCATTCCCAGTTTATCCCAGTCCCTCCCAGTCCCTCCCAGTCCCTCCCAGTCCCTCCCAGTCCCTCCCAGTCCCTCCCAGTCCCTCCCAGTCCCTCCCAGTCCCTCCCAGTCCCTCCCAGTCCCTCCCAGTCCCTCCCAGTCCCTCCCAGTCCCTCCCAGTCCCTCCCAGTCCCTCCCAGTCCCTCCCAGTCCCTCCCAGTCCCTCCCAGTCCCTCCCAGTCCCTCCCAGTCCCTCCCAGTCCCTCCCAGTCCCTCCCAGTCCCTCCCAGTCCCTCCCAGTCCCTCCCAGTCCCTCCCAGTCCCTCCCAGTCCCTCCCAGTCCCTCCCAGTCCCTCCCAGTCCCTCCCAGTCCCTCCCAGTCCCTCCCAGTCCCTCCCAGTCCCTCCCAGTCCCTCCCAGTCCCTCCCAGTCCCTCCCAGTCCCTCCCAGTCCCTCCCAGTCCCTCCCAGTCCCTCCCAGTCCCTCCCAGTCCCTCCCAGTCCCTCCCAGTCCCTCCCAGTCCCTCCCAGTCCCTCCCAGTCCCTCCCAGTCCCTCCCAGTCCCTCCCAGTCCCTCCCAGTCCCTCCCAGTCCCTCCCAGTCCCTCCCAGTCCCTCCCAGTCCCTCCCAGTCCCTCCCAGTCCCTCCCAGTCCCTCCCAGTCCCTCCCAGTCCCTCCCAGTCCCTCCCAGTCCCTCCCAGTCCCTCCCAGTCCCTCCCAGTCCCTCCCAGTCCCTCCCAGTCCCTCCCAGTCCCTCCCAGTCCCTCCCAGTCCCTCCCAGTCCCTCCCAGTCCCTCCCAGTCCCTCCCAGTCCCTCCCAGTCCCTCCCAGTCCCTCCCAGTCCCTCCCAGTCCCTCCCAGTCCCTCCCAGTCCCTCCCAGTCCCTCCCAGTCCCTCCCAGTCCCTCCCAGTCCCTCCCAGTCCCTCCCAGTCCCTCCCAGTCCCTCCCAGTCCCTCCCAGTCCCTCCCAGTCCCTCCCAGTCCCTCCCAGTCCCTCCCAGTCCCTCCCAGTCCCTCCCAGTCCCTCCCAGTCCCTCCCAGTCCCTCCCAGTCCCTCCCAGTCCCTCCCAGTCCCTCCCAGTCCCTCCCAGTCCCTCCCAGTCCCTCCCAGTCCCTCCCAGTCCCTCCCAGTCCCTCCCAGTCCCTCCCAGTCCCTCCCAGTCCCTCCCAGTCCCTCCCAGTCCCTCCCAGTCCCTCCCAGTCCCTCCCAGTCCCTCCCAGTCCCTCCCAGTCCCTCCCAGTCCCTCCCAGTCCCTCCCAGTCCCTCCCAGTCCCTCCCAGTCCCTCCCAGTCCCTCCCAGTCCCTCCCAGTCCCTCCCAGTCCCTCCCAGTCCCTCCCAGTCCCTCCCAGTCCCTCCCAGTCCCTCCCAGTCCCTCCCAGTCCCTCCCAGTCCCTCCCAGTCCCTCCCAGTCCCTCCCAGTCCCTCCCAGTCCCTCCCAGTCCCTCCCAGTCCCTCCCAGTCCCTCCCAGTCCCTCCCAGTCCCTCCCAGTCCCTCCCAGTCCCTCCCAGTCCCTCCCAGTCCCTCCCAGTCCCTCCCAGTCCCTCCCAGTCCCTCCCAGTCCCTCCCAGTCCCTCCCAGTCCCTCCCAGTCCCTCCCAGTCCCTCCCAGTCCCTCCCAGTCCCTCCCAGTCCCTCCCAGTCCCTCCCAGTCCCTCCCAGTCCCTCCCAGTCCCTCCCAGTCCCTCCCAGTCCCTCCCAGTCCCTCCCAGTCCCTCCCAGTCCCTCCCAGTCCCTCCCAGTCCCTCCCAGTCCCTCCCAGTCCCTCCCAGTCCCTCCCAGTCCCTCCCAGTCCCTCCCAGTCCCTCCCAGTCCCTCCCAGTCCCTCCCAGTCCCTCCCAGTCCCTCCCAGTCCCTCCCAGTCCCTCCCAGTCCCAAACCAGTACAAACCAGCCCAAACCAGTATAAACCAGTACCGAGATCTTGGTGCTGACGTAGAGGCCCAGGGAGAGCAGCGCCAGGTAGAGCCGGATCCGCGCCCCGCCGAAGCGCCGGCCCAGGTACTCGGGCATGGTGCTCACCTGGACACGCCCACAAGCCCTCAGGCCACACCCACTTACCCCAAACCCCGTCAGGCCACGCCCACTCTTAATTATTCCACGCCCATTTGGATTTCAGACCATATACGGAGCCGTTTAAGCCACGCCCACTTCCGTCATGGCCACCCAGGACACGCCCACAACCCTTAGGCCACGCCCATTTATCACTATCCCGGTCAGGCCGTGCCCACATGGGGTTAGGCCACGCCCAGTCCCATTTAAGCCACGCCCATCCAGACCACGCCCCTTCCCTTGCAATTTTTCCCGTTCCCCTCCCAGTCCCTCCCAGTACAAACCAGTATAACCCAGTATATCCCAGTATAACCCAGTTCATTCCCAGTCCCTCCCAGTATATCCCAGTCCAGCCCAGTCCATCCCAGTATAACCCAGTTCATTCCCTCCCAGTTCCATCCCAGTCTCTCCCAGTCCCTCCCAGTATAACCCAGTTTATCCCAGTCCTTCCCAGTCTGCCCCGATCCCCTCCCAGTCCCTCCCAGTATAAACCAGTTC
>NW_005055502.1:9096-9363 GCF_000277835.1 Geospiza fortis
TCCCAGTTCCCTCCCAGTTCCCTCCCAGTATATCCCAGTATAACCCAGTTCATTCCCAGTTCATTCCCAGTCCCTCCCAGTTCCCTCCCAGTATAACCCAGTTCATTCCCAGTACATCCCAGTTCACTCCCAGTTCCCTCCCAGTCCCTCCCAGTCCCTCCCAGTATTAACCAGTTCACTCCCAGTTGCCTCCCAGTATATCCCAGTCCAGCCCAGTCCAGCCCAGTATAACCCAGTTCATTCTCATTCCTCCCAGTCCCTCCCAGT
>NW_005055503.1:0-4013 GCF_000277835.1 Geospiza fortis
AGCTGAGGTGGGGAAACACCTGAAAGAAAAATGCCATGATGACCCTAATGAGAAAAAGCTCATCGCAATAAGCTGGGCCCTGGCCTATGCTTATCGCACACTGCTAGATACTGTAGAGCGGCAGATAGAGGCTGGGGGGCAGGGAGATAAATCAGCAGCTATCCCAGTCACTCAGGCTGCAGCCAACACCCCAGCTACTCAGGTTGTAGCTAAACCAGACAGTGAGCCTAAGCCTCTGGCTGTCACCACGGGAAAGAAGCACGCAAGCAAAACCAATTGGCCAGTGACCGACAATGATGATCCAGGGGAAGGACCCTCAGCACCAATTACTGATACAAAAGCCAAAGTTAAAGCAAGTTACACAAGATCAGAAGTAACTATTGAGTCTTATTCCCTGCAGGACCTTCATGGCCGAAGAAAGGGTTACACTCGATGACCTGATGAATCTATAATTAGTTAGTTAGTCCATCTTTGGGATGCTGCAGGTGAGGCTACAGTTTTGGACAGTAGTGAAGAGAGGCATTTGGAATCCCTGTCACATGATCCCGTCATCAACCAAGGAATGATGAGGGGGGCTAACCCTCACAGCCTCTGGGCACAGGTCCTGGGAAGTGTAACACAGAGATACCTGTGTGCAGATGATCTCTATATGCAGCAAACTCAGTGGAAGACCATAGAACAAGGAATTCAGTGCTTGAGGGAAATGGCAGTGGCAGAGATTGTCTTCTCAGATGACGTAAACACTGCAAATCCAGACTTGGTACCATGTACTTCCGTGATGTGGCGAAAACTTGTACGACTTGGGCCACAAGAATATGCTTCTGCTTTAGCCATAATGAAGCGGGATGGCAGTGAGGAGACCGTGCTTGATATGGCAAAGAAGCTCTGAGCATATGCAGATGCTGTACATGGACCAACACATGCCAGAATCGCAGCGGTGGAAACACGTCTGCAGAAATTAGAAGACAAGATGGAGGAGAATCACAAGAAACTCAGGGAGGAGATTAAAGAAGGCCTTCTCCAAATCTCGGCAGTACAGATCAGAGGTTCTGGTATCCAACGCAGAAGTTCCCCAGATGGGGAGAGAAGGCACACCCCACAAGTTGAGCTGTGGTTCTTCCTGAGTGATTGTGGAGAAAACATGAGAGGTGGGATGGAAAATCTATTGCTGCTCTGGCACAACAGGTGCGTGAACTGAAGGAAGGCAAGACTCAGAGAGGAAGTTCCACCAAAAGGAAAGCAGCTCCAGTGGCCCATAACCGAACTGCCATATATGATGATGATGACAATATTTTCGATCCCCTTGACAGAACCTCCAAGACATGCCCAGGGAAAGAAGGATAACCAGGCTTAGAGGGGGGCTGCCTCTGGCCAGGTAGAGGCTAGGGAAAACTGTGGTTTTTGGACTGTGTGGATTTGTTGGCCTGGCGCATCTGAACCACAAGAATATAAATCTTTGGTCGATACTGGTGCACAGTGCACATTAATCCCATCGAGACATGTGGGGCAGAATCTGTTTCTATTGCTGGTGTGACAGGGGGATCACAGGATTTCACTTTGATGGAAGCTGAGGTGAGCCTAACTGGAAATGAGTGGAAGAAACACCCTATTGTGACTGGTCCAGAGGCCCCATGCATTTTAGTCATAGACTTCCTCCGAAGTGGGTATTTCAAAAACCCAAAGGGACTCAGATGGACATTTGGAATAGCTGCTGTAGAGACAGAGGGCATCCAGCAATTGAACACCTTGCCTGGACTGTCAGAAAACCCATCCGCAGTAGGACTCCTAAAGATGGAAGAGCAATGATTGCCGATTGCCACCTCGACAGTGCACCGCCAACAGCACAGAACAACTTGAGATGCTGTTCTCTCTCCATCCACAAAATGATCCGTGAGCTGGAGAGCCAAGGGGTGGTCCACAAAACCCACTCACCCTTCAACAGCCCCATTTGGCCTGTGCGTAAATCTGAAGGAGAATGGAGATTGACTTTGGACTACCGTGCATTGAATGAAGTAACTCCACCACTGAGCGCTGCTGTGCCAGACATGCTGGAACTCCAGTACGAGCTGGGGTCCAAGGCAGCAAAGGGGTACGCCACTATCAATATTGCCAATGCATTTTTCTCCATTCCTCTGGCAGCAGAATGCAGGCCTCATTTTGCCTTCACCTGGAGAGGCGTGCACTAAACCTGGAACCGACTGCCCAGGGGTGGAAACACAGCCCCACCATCTGCCATGGACTGATCCAGACCACACTGGAAAAGGGTGAGGCTCCAGAACATCTGCAATATATTGATGACATCATTATGTGGGGGAAGACAGCAGCAGAAATGTTTGAGAAAGGAGAGAAAATCATCCAGAATCTTCTGAAAGCTGGCTTCTCCATCAAGAAGAGCAAAGTCAAGGGACCTGCTCGAGAGACCCAGTTTCTGGGAGTGAAGTGGCAAGATGGACGGCATCAGATTCCCACCCATGTCATCAACAAAATCACAGCTATGTCTCCAGCTACCAACAAGAAGGAATCACAAGCTTTCCTAGGTGCCATAGGTTTCTGGAGAATGCACATTCCTGAGTACAGCCAGATTGTGAGCCCTCTCTACCTGGTGACCCACAAGAAGAACACTTTCCAGTGGGGCCCTGAACAGCAACAAGCCTTTGCCCAGATCAAGCAGGAGATCGCTCATGCAGTAGCCCTTGGCCCAGTCAGGACAGGACCAGATGTGAAGAACATGCTCTACTCTGCAGCCGGGAGCTATGGTTTGTCCTGGAGCCTTTGGCAGAAGGTGCCTGATGAGACTCGAGGCTGACCACAAGGATTTTGGAGTCGAAGCTGCAGAGGGTCAGAAGCCAACTACACTCCAAGAGAGAAGGAAATTTTAGCCGCCTATGAAGGAGTCCAAGCTGCCTCAGAAGTAACAGGCACAGAAGCGCAACTCCTCCTGGTATCCCAACTACCAGCACTGGGGTGGATGTTTAAAGCAAAGGTTCCCTCTACCTGCCATGCCACCAATGCCACATGGGGCAAGTGGATTGCCCTCATCACACAGTGCCCCCGTATTGGAAAATTGAATCGCCGTGGGATTTTGGAGATAATTACAAATTGTCCTGAAGGTAAAAACTTTGGTCTCAGTGAAAACTTTGGTCTGACTGACAAAGAGGAACAAGAAGTGACATGTGCTGAAGAAGCTCCACTGTACAAACAACTGCCAGCAGAAGAAACATGATACACTCTTTTTACTGTTGGTTCTTGTCACATTGTAGGGATGAATCGGAAGTGGAAAGCAGCCATATGGAGCTCAACACGACAGGTCGCAGAAGCTACTGAAGGAGAAGGTAGATCAAGCCAGCTTGCTGAACTCAAAGCTGTTCAACTGGCCCTGGACATTGCTGAGAGAAGTGGCCAAAGCTCTACCTCTACACTGATTCATGGATGGCAGCCAATGCTCTGTGGGGATAGCTGGAAAAGTGTAAAAAGGCTAATTGACAGCCATGGGGAAAACTGATTTGGGCTGCTGAAGAGTGGAAAGACATTGCTACTAGGGTAGAGAAACTACCTGTGAAAGCCTGCCATGTAGATGCCCGTGTCCCCAGGAGTAGAACTAATGAGGAGCACCAAAATAATCAGCAGGTAGACCGGGCTGCAAAGATAGAGGTGTCAAAGATAGACTTAGATTGGCAACACAAGGGAGAGTTATTCGTAGCTCAATGGGCCCATGATGCCTCTGGTCATCAGGGTAGAGATGCCACCTATAAGTGGGCACGAGACTGAGGGGTGGATTTAACTGTGGGAAAGACATTTCTGTGCTGTTCTTGTGAGCCAATGAAGGCTTCTTGAAGATAAGGAAAGCTTCATATCTCTCTCAAGGAATTTATCAAGGCTGTCACCATGACAATGTGAAGAAAGAGAGAGAAAAAAGTGTAAGCAAAAAGATCTGTGTGATGATGTTCACAGGGGTCTTAGTATGAGGGAAGAGACGAGGATCTGACTCCATGTTTCAGAAGGCTTGATTTATT